>NC_091124.1:33025000-33187500 GCF_040183065.1 Periplaneta americana | reverse complement strand
TTCTTTATACTGCAATTAGTCTGGATTAATTAGGTTAACTATCTGTTTAAAAATACTTCAGGTTAATTTTAACCATACATTATATCCCTGTCACTATATTCTGAACTTGTTTCATAACAAAATTTTTTGCCTCATATTAACTTCTATTTTAACATTCTCCATGAACATCAACTGTACAATCAGCATCATATTTCTATGATGAGTACATTTGTTGTAGAAGTGTTAGACTTTTCTTCAAGAAACTATAAAATTCCATGCAAGACATATTATTGAAATGACATTTTGTGATTAACATAGCCTTTATTGAATTCATTATGGTGACATCTGATGAAAACGGTGTAGATTTAATCAATGTTTTACGTGATTATTAAATAAAATGAAAGAAAAATAAACATTTTAACAATAATTTAGAGAAACGGGATATTTGGCTTTCTGAGCATACTTTTCTCGGGCCAGGGGACAAGAGGCTGAAAAAAGGGATGATCACATTAAAAATAGGACGTCTGGTCACCCTACTCTAAAAGGCTGTGGTTTGTCTTGAATTGTAGTGAAATCTGTTTGAGGTTTTGGCTGATGTGTACATCTGTTATCATGCAGTAGGCCTACATCTTACTTGACGAGATGTGTCAGAGGAAGAACAATGTTTGTATATTCTGAAGTCTGATTAGAGTAACATGTAGCTAATCGGCGATGTATGCAATGGAGGGGGAAAGGAACTGGCCATCCTACCCCATTTTCTCTACCCTGTGATGGCTGAGTGGTCAGACCTCCTGCCTGACATACAGGTAGCCCGGGTTCGAGTCTTGGTCAGGTCTGGGATTTTTCATTGGATTTAAAATCCATAGTGACACTTGTGGCGGACAAGGTCGCAGTTGGAGTTTTTCTCGGGATTATCCCATTTTTTCCCATATTAGGTATCTATGTCATTCCGTCACTATTTCTTCATTTTTGTCATCATTTCATAGCATTTCCCAAACTCCGGACATTAAATTAAAAAAAATGTCTATAATGCTTCTTAGCAATGGTATCTTGATGAAAATAGAGCTATGAATTTACAACATATGAATCTGTACTGTAAAATGCAAATCAAGCTTTCAGGTATAACTCCCTGTAAAGTTGATTTGAATAATTTCGAGGGAAAAATTGTTCCGGGGCCGGGCATCGAACCCGGGACCTTTGGTTTAACGTACCAACGCTCTACCCGGGAAGTCTACCAGACACTGATCCAATTTTTCCCTCTATATCCACAGACCTCAAAGTGGGCTGACAACCGTCAAGCAACCAACATTGAGTGCACACTAACTCTGTGTGACTTAAATTGTGGTTTTCTGTTAACGAACAGTGATGTGTATTATGCAAATCAAGCTTTCAGGTGTAACTCCCTGTAAAGTTGATTTGAATAATTTCGAGGGAAAAATTTTTCCAGGGTCGGGCATCGAACTGTCAAGCAACCAACATTGAGTGCACACTAACTCTGTGTGACTTAAATTGTGGTTTTCAGTTAACGAACAGTGATGTGTATTATGCAAATCAAGCTTTCAGGTATAACTCCCTGTGAAGTTGATTTGAATAATTTCGAGGGAAAAATTTTTCCAGGGTCGGGCATCGAACTATCAAGCAACCAACATTGAGTGCACACTAACTCTGTGTGACTTAAATTGTGGTTTTCAGTTAACGAACAGTGATGTGTATTATGCAAATCAAGCTTTCAGGTATAACTTCCTGTAAAGTTGATTTGAATAATCTCGAGGGAAAAATTGTTCCGGGGCCGGGCATCGAACCCGGGACCTTTGGTTTAACGTACCAACGCTCTACCCGGGAAGTCTACCAGACACCGATCCAATTATTCAAATGAACTTTACAGAGAGTTATACCTGAAAGCTTGATTTGCATAATACACATCACTGTTCATTAACAGAAAACCACAATTTAAGTCACACAGAGTTAGTGTGCACTCAATGTTGGTTGCTTGACGGTTGTCAGCCCACTTTGAGGTCTGTGGATATAGAGGGGAAAATTGGATCGGTGTCTGGTAAACTTCCGGGGTAGAGTTGTATACTGTAAAATGTTTATTACATTATCTTGAATAATTTAAGGGAAAATGGAAGATGAATTTGGTAAATTTAACATAAGTGATATAGGCCTTTCATACTCCCCATAATGAATTTGAATTTTAAAGTGAGTAAACGTAGATATGTAAGAGGAAGACTGACTGATTAATAAGAGACGGACAGTAAAAATGTAGCAGGAGTGAGTTGAGAGAAACAAATTCCACAGTTTTACTTATAAATTGGATTGAATGTAAGCAGAAGTTAATTCTCGTTACCGTAGTGGTTGAGATCCTGGCAGTGCAAGAGCAGCTATGCTGGCATCCTCTGGTAGTACTGTTGGTGCATCCCGGCTTGGCCATTCCTGCAACACACAAGTAAATATACATCATTTTTAATACCAATATCGATTCTCAGGATACCCCTTCACTACCACCACCACCTTCTTCATTATCATAAGTTTAATTTCCACCTCTCCTTATTGTTCTCTTCATTCTGAAGATGACTCCAGCGTCCTTATATCGAAAAAGCAGTTTTGGACGTGCTGTCTGTATGGCTCTCTATTTGTCTGTTCGTTCAACCATCAGTCTGTTTGTGTAATTTCTCCTAAATTGAATAGCAAAGTGGAAAAACGTTGCAAGCACCAAATTAAAATTTTACAGAGACAGAAAAAGGAATACTGTACTTGAATAATTTCGAGGGAAAAATTGTTCCGGAGCCGGGTATCGAACCCGGGACCTTTGGTTTAACGTACCAACGCTCTACCACTGAGCTACTCGGGAACTCTAACCGACACCGATCCAATTTTTCCCCCTATATCCACAGACCTCAAAGTGGGCTGACAACCGTCAAGCAACCAACTTCGAGTGCACACTAACTCCGTGTGACTTAAATTGTGGTTTTCTGTTAACGAACAGTGACGTGTATTATGCAAATCAAGATTTCAGGTATAACTCCCTGTAAAGTTGATTTGAATAATTTCGAGGGAAAAATTGTTCCGGAGCCGGGTATCGAACCCGGGACCTTTGGTTTAACGTACCAACGCTCTACCACTGAGCTACTCGGGAACTCTAACCGACACCGATCCAATTTTTCCCTCTATATCCACAGACCTCAAAGTGGGCTGACAACCGTCAAGCAACCAACTTCGAGTGCACACTAACTCCGTGTGACTTAAATTGTGGTTTTCTGTTAACGAACATTGACGTGTATTATGCAAATCAAGATTTCAGGTATAACTCCCTGTAAAGTTGATTTGAATAATTTCGAGGGAAAAATTGTTCCGGAGCCGGGTATCGAACCCGGGACCTTTGGTTTAACGTACCAACGCTCTACCACTGAGCTACTCGGGAACTCTAACCGACACCGATCCAATTTTTCCCTCTATATCCACAGACCTCAAAGTGGGCTGACAACCGTCAAGCAACCAACTTCGAGTGCACACTAACTCCGTGTAACTTAAATTGTGGTTTTCTGTTAACGAACAGTGACGTGTATTATGCAAATCAAGATTTCAGGTATAACTCCCTGTAAAGTTGATTTGAATAATTTCGAGGGAAAAATTGTTCCGGAGCCGGGTATCGAACCCGGGACCTTTGGTTTAACGTACCAACGCTCTACCACTGAGCTACTCGGGAACTCTAACCGACACCGATCCAATTTTTCCCTCTATATCCACAGACCTCAAAGTGGGCTGACAACCGTCAAGCAACCAACTTCGAGTGCACACTAACTCCGTGTGACTTAAATTGTGGTTTTCTGTTAACGAACAGTGACGTGTATTATGCAAATCAAGATTTCAGGTATAACTCCCTGTAAAGTTGATTTGAATAATTACGTTAAACCAAAGGTCCCGGGTTCGATACCCGGCTCCGGAACAATTTTTCCCTCGAAATTATTCAAATCAACTTTACAGGGAGTTATACCTGAAATCTTGATTTGCATAATACTGTACTTGATTCTTAGCATTGTAACATTTTTCCGCAACCTCCTGGGTTCTACAGCCTAAATTGAAGGTTCTAGTTTCATTTTTAAACTAAAAAATTTCACTGAAATTTAAAAAAAAAATAGTACGTGCAGCATATTTAATGTTTATATTAAAACATTGCAAGAGCAAATAAAATGTCGTTTTTGAAACGTGTTCTGGCTTCGCCATTTAATTGTTGAACGAATTTTGTTCTTATTGCAGTATCTGTGTATCATTTTGCCCAGGAATAATGCACATATTATTCTTTATTTTAATGCTTATGTTTATTTTCCACTCAAATTAATTACTAGTTAAGTTACTGTAGATTATTATATTTCATTTTCAAAATATTTTATTATATTTTAACGAATCTTACTCGTATTTTTATGTTGTTCAGTTAGTTGGTGGGGTTTAAAAAGAGCGCGACAGTTTCTATGGCTATTTGCGTCCATTATGTTGTTCATGCAATGGTAATTTGGAAATAAGAAGTTGAAAGTCACATTTAATTTACCGGTACCATTATTATTATTATTATTATTATTATTATTATTATTATTATTATTGCTTTACTATTTTTAGGTGATACCTTATCTTTTATTTACATTTTTTTTTTCATTGGTAACTCTATAGCATCTATTAGATGCTTTATGGTTGTGCTAACAGATGGAGTTACTTGTCAACAATGTGACGCTGAAACGTGTGTTCAGGTTACTGCCCAGCGACAGTCCTGATGTATTTTTTATATTTGTGATGATTAGTTAATTAATATTAACCCGGCACACTCACAATCACATTCATACAAATTTCCAGACTCTAGACACCCAGGGAATTCTTCTTCTACAAGAAAAATTCACTGAGAGCCAAGCCCGGGAATCGAACCCGGGACCTCCTGATCTAGAAGCCAGCATGCTGATCAACAGACCACGGAGGCAGTCTTTTATTTACATGATTTCAAATTTATCGACGTTACAATAATAAAAAAATAAAATAAAATACGTATAACAAAAAAAAATAACAGTTAAAATTAAGTTGGAATTTAATCGAATCACATTTTGGTTATTTTTTCAGAATGAATTAATGTTGATCTCACTTTATTTCTGGAGATATGTAAACGCAATAGAAACTTTACTGAGATTTCTAATATTCGTATTTATTTTTTATTTATTTATTTATTTTTGCTAATACTTGTAACATAAAATATAGTATACACAGATAAAATTTTAGCTCACCCCTGAAAGAGTAGAACTCGTGCTTAGGAAGCATATAATACAATTTGTTTCATGTCTGCTACACAGTAAGAATATATAAATTTAAATTTACAATTTTTTATTATTTATAAAATCCATTCATAACTTTTTAAATTTAATACTAGAACTATTATAATTGACAAGATTGGGATATTTAAATATAAATTTGTTATATATTCTTGGGCATAAATTACTACTATGATTAAATACTGTAGCAGTGTTGCATTTTGATTCAAACAATCTTAAAGAATTCATACCTTTTGTTTCATAACTGTGAGAATACAGTTCAAAGTTATTTCGATTTTTATGTATGAATTTTATTAATACAATATAATACATTTGTCTTATTTTAAGAACCTTAAAGTCTAAAAACAATTTTTGAGATGGAAAATCAATGCCGTCATTTCCCACAGCTGTGGTCCACGATGCAACCATTCAAAAAAAAATTGTAGAAGTAACATAGACGTTCGTAGACAGCTGCAGTGACTTGACTTAAAACTACACTACATTAAAAATATAGAAAAACGAGGTACTAAGTTACGGAGTACAAAATTTGAATGATTGTATCGTGGATCATAGTCGTATTCCAGACCATAGTTATGGGAAATGATGGTAGGTTTATGAAGACATATTTTAATTATTTTCTTCTGTAATAAATAAAGTTGATTAAAATGATTAATGATCGCCAGTGTACATTCGTATCTTTATGCACTCGAACTTTTGATATTCGTCCTCAGATAAACGTTTAAATTGAAAGTGAAATACAATTAAAGCCAGTTGCGTGCCATGTCTGCCTTTTTACAAATGGGTAGGTACTATGTAGTTTATTAGACGAAGAACACTTTTCCCTCAGCCAATACCATACGGCACATAGAAAGTACAGGTGACCTTGATGAAAGAAAGAGTACGACCTCCTTGGGAATGACTATTCATGAGTACTGAATAGCTGTGCTTATGGGTAAACTTTACATACATGTCAGGTGGCCATCATACTTTCACGGTTTCCATGAGGTCTCACTTTCTTTCTTGCTTCCGAGGAATCTTGTGGGTCAAGGTTTCCCCGAAGTGACGATGTGGGGCGCTGCCATATTAGTCAAGATGAGCTCTGTTCGTTTCCGTCAGCTTGTGGCTGCTGCGTGGTCCATCGCTCGTTTACAGCGTTCTCGGGTTCGATGTTAGGCTAGAGAATGGAGATTTATCACCATTCCATCGATAATAATAGTTCTTCTTGTTTGTCTATTTCTCCTTTTTCTTTTATATATTTAATTGGTTCGTAACTTTAATTTAGTGGTATAAACAAAAATTGTAATACTTTTAATCTCACTTTTACTCCTACTGCTACTACTATAGAGGAGGGTCAGAATTATTCTCATCTGTCCAATAAAATAAGTCATATGTAAGAATCACTGTCATATAAAATATAAAAAATGAGAATGTGATAATGACATACGCTTTCAGAATAATATACAGTAGAGTTCCGATTATCCGTCGCCTATTAACCGATTAGCGGATTATCCGATCGTCTTACGCTTTTTTTTTCTTTTTTGCTGCAGAAAAAAAAACGTACCGGTACTGTACACTTTTAAATGATGATGACCTAAATATTCTGATCAGTGGCGTAAATTTGAATGCTTATCGGGCCAGTAAAATAAATCATAAAGTGAATAATATATATTAATTGTACAAATACGAGGTTGTGCATTTTCAGCGAACTATTTTTAGTAGTACAGTGAAAACCTTCCTTACGGACACCCCCAAAATACGGACACTCCACATATACGGACAGATTTTTATGTCCCAACTGAAATAATATAGAAATAATGATAAATTCAACTCTCGTTTACGGACACTCTCAGACACGGACACGGACAGCTGTTTCACAGTCCTAAAGCTTGCTTTACCTCCTGATTGCGGACAGAACTTGGATTTCAAGACCTTAATGTGTTACAGAAATGGAAAATTTAGTTTTGAGAACTGTACAGAAATTCCTTAACATGAAACATAACACAAGGGTATCATAGGCTACCACTAACCCAGTCGGCTACCCCATGTTAGCTGGAAGCGGATGGATAAACAAAATCATAAAATTTAACATGTCTGATGGGTCCAAGGTTTCCGTGATCGTGGAATTGTATTCGACACTTGATGAGGTTAGTAGGATTATTCTCTCCACATCAATCAGTTGTTCTGTTTCGAGAGACTTGGCACCTAAACGTAAAGGTTAAGTTGAAAGCTGTAAATTACAATACTGCATAACTGTAGATCTAGAATAAAACTGCATGGCACAGTACTGTATTTACCTTTTCCAGTTTTATCTACCATAATTCAGAGTTGCAAAGAATTTACTATAGTACTGTATACTGTATTTAGAATTAGACTACAGTAATACATTTCATTTAAAGCGTGAAGGGATACATAATGCATATTATAAATTTACTGTTAGATTGGGGAGCCTCCCTCCCAATAAAGGACACCTCCCAGATGCGGACAGATTGTTACATCCCTTCGATGTCCGTAAATGAGAGGTTTCACTGTATAAAACTTTATGGAATGAATCAAATATGTATTTAAACAATCTAATAACTTGAATAATCTCAAGGGAAAAATTGTTCCGGTGTCGGGTATCGAACTTGGGACCTTTGGCTGAGCGCGCCAACGCTCTACCGACTAAGCTACCCAGAAATTGTTCAAATCAGCTTTACAGGGAACTATACCTGAAAGCCAGATATGTACTTGTATAATACACGTTTACTGTTCGTTAACAGAAAACCACAAATTTAAGTCACACAGTAGCCTAATTGTGCACTAAATGCTGGGTTCGTGGATATAAGGGGAATAATTGACCCGGAGTCTGGTACAATTCCTGGATAGTTCAGCCAGATTTATGTAACCTATTACTTTTATATGTTTATTTACACAATTGAAGTAGTTACTTGTAAGTCGAGTTTTCTGCTTGTACAGTATATTTATTTAATCGTTAGAATTGAAAACACTAGTGAAATACCCAAGACCGACACCTCAAGGGTACGGTTTCATTTATGTTATCTTATTTGGTCATGTATTTGTATGTGTTGCCAGATCTTTGTCCTTTCTTGTCAGACTTGTCTTCAAAGTCAATGCCATTGCCAAGCGTATCGTCATGTTTTCCATTTGGCAATATCCCAGGCATGTAAACTTTCTTTCTTGTTGCAGATATCGCCTTGACTTGTGGATGGGTTCCCAATACATACTAAGTCCTACATAATATACTAGATCGGAATGATCTAAGCCTATAATGTGGGGATATGTACTTAAATTGACGCGTTTTGTGCTGATTTTAATTTAGTTTTTTATATAGATAAGTGTTTAGTCTTGGATCTTATCGAAATGGAGAATGTTGGGTTTGCAGTGAAAGACCTGCGTTTGAGTAGAAAATTTTGAATGATCGAAATAATATATTGATACTGTAAACTTTGCAATGAATCCTTGATATTTGAAATGTAATTGGGTCAATCTCAAAAGTTGTAACTTTTAATGATTTACAAAACAGACAGTAAATTTTGGAACTGAACCTCTAGCACCAAATAATAGTCCATTGATGGTCCAGTTAGACTAGAGGAATTTAAAACTTATGTGCAAGATATGGTAAAGAAGACAATGGGCTGTGATTTTGTTGTTATATCTTTTTAGCACGATTGTGTTTTTTTGTTGTATTTATGACTATTGTTGTTAGGCCTTGAAAGTTAGAATTCCCACACAGAAACTTGTTGCTAGGGAAACCATTCTTCATAACATAAAAGTGTACTGAAATAGACCCATTACAGTGCACTTATTGTTACTTAGTTACCATTACAGTGCAGTTTTGCGAAGACTTTGCTCTAAATTTTCAATGCAAAATATATTGTATTTGCAATTTTAAAAAAATATGGTCGTGCAAAAAATGTTGTACAATACACGTTCGTGAAGTGCATTACAAAATCTCGGAAACTGAAAAACTCGCTGTGCTCGTTTTTTAAATTTTTCCTCGATTTTGTAAAAGCACTTACCAACCATGTATCGTAATATACTATTGTTTCTTCTTTCGAAAAACTGGCCGTTTATCGCTATGTAGATGGTCAGACCTTTTCGTTACAATTCGTGACGAAATTAAGATTGAAGTACAGTTCGCGATTAAAATATGGTGTACAAGCAATGAAGGTAAAGAAATTTGATTTCATTGTCGATATCGCTGACATACTTCAGTATATATATATATATATATATATATATATATATATATATATATATATATATATATATGATAACTGGAAGTAACTTGATGTGTTGTGAAAAGTAATAATTTTGTAACGGCACTGATGAAAACGCGTATTATCATAAATGTAACAGCGGTAAAAAATTAGCGGTCTTTAGTACCACTTTCATTTAATTATGCTTTTATTGCTGGAGAGAGAGCTTTCTTTTCACCTGACTCCATCATTAGAGATTCATTTGTGGCTATGAACCATTTCTGTTTAATATAACCGCAGGATTGTGAAGTCAACCAATTTTACTGCGTTCTTACTTACTTACAAATGGCTTTTAATGAACCCGGAGGTTCATTGCCGCCCTCACATAAGCCCGCCAACGATTCCTATCCTGAGCAAAATTAATCCAGTCAATACCATCGCATCACACCTACCTCAAGTCCATTTTAATATTATCCTCCCATCTACGTCACAGCCTCCCCTAAGGTCTTCTTCCCTCCAGTCTTCCAACTAACACACTATACATTTATGGATTCACCCATACGTACTATGTGCCCTAACCATCTCAAACGTCTGAATTTAATGTTCCTAATTATATTAGATGAAGAATAGAATGCGTGCAGTTCTGCGTTGTGTAACTTTCTCCATTCTCCTGTAACTTCATCCCTCTTAGCCCCAAATATTTTCCTAAATACCTTATTCTCGAACGCCCTTAACCTCTGTTCCTCTCTCAAAGTGAGAGTCCAAGTTTCACAACCATACAGAACAACTGGTAATATAACTTTTTTATAAATTCTATCTTTCAGTTTTTTTGAAAGTATACTAGATGACAAAAGCTTCTCAACCGAATAATAGCAGGCATTTCCCATATTTATTCTGCCTTTAAATTCGTCTCGAGTGTCATTTATATTTGTTATTGTTGCTCCAATATATTTGCATTTTTCCACTTTTTAAAATGATAAATTTCCAATTTTTATATTTGCATTTCGTACTATGTTCTTTTCACGAGATATAATCATATACTTAGTCTTTTCGGGATTTACTTCCAATTAAAATTCCCGTGTTTCCCTAATAATTTGTGGATTTTCTCCTAACGTGATTTTACTGCTTTCAGTTGTTTTAATATAATGCCCCAAAACACTTTCTCTTTGTTAAGTACCCTGAAAGCGTGTATTTTCGTGAAAATATCAAAATCGATTTCTTGGGGGTTTATATTTCTTAGAAATGAAAAATTGATAGTGATGATGATAAAAAAGAATCCTTGTGAAGGCGAGCAATTAATTCTCAATGCCATTCTTGAAATCAAGTGACCTGTTTTCAAAATTTTTTAATTGTTCATGAATTGAAATTTCTACATTTATAATTTAACGCCGCACTTCGTGGTTTCTGCGCGAGCACACGATTCCCTTGACCCGTAGTAACCCAGAGGAGCCATTCGTGTGCAGTGCAGAGAACGTGTTTTGATGCTGTTCTTGCAACATCTTCACAGCTCTGGAATACTTAACTAACCTGAGACCGCATTTCTCTTTGAATGATCTTTTACAAGCTGGTCGGTGCCGTTTGATAGCCCCCCAATAGGATGAAGGCGGATGATCGTAATTTATTAAGCAGCGTACAAACAGAGGTTCGAAGTCAGCTCGGAACCAACTCAGTGCCAGTTCGAAAATTGCGGCTTGTAACTTTCATTGGTACGTGGTACAGAGTTTGTTTTCCTTGGTACAAAGCGCCTGGTTCTGAACCAGTTCGCAACTCACCATGTTCGGTCGGAAGGTGGTAACTTCAAAGGCCTCCGGGTTCGGAGAGGATTGAAACTTGCTCATTCTGTTCATGTATTGAAAGAGCTGTTAACTAGCGATTACAAACACCAGTGCAAGCATGACCAATGCATCGCCTCTGGCGCTAATATCGGTGACCACAACTTCCTAGTTTTAGTGATTAACTAAATTACAACATGTAAAATACAGGATGATTCAGCAGGAAAGGACCATACTTTGGGAGGTGATAGTATGGGTGATTGTAACGGATATATATATATACAGACGTGGACAAATTATTAGCAAAATTGAAGATTTTTATTATATATTTTTACAAAATTCGATTCTTCAATTTAGACTACAGTTGGCATTTTTGCGTATTTCCAAATTATTAGCAAAATTGAAGATTTGTGTTGTATATTTTTAAAAAATTTAAGTCTTCAATTTGGAATACAGTTGACATTTTGGATATTTCGAAATTATTAGCAAAACTGAAGGTTATTATTAGGCCTATATATTTTTACAAATTCGATTCTTCAATTTGGACTACAGTTGACATTTTGGATATTTCCAAATTATTAGCAAAACTGAAGGTTTTTATTTTATAGTTTTACAAATTCGATTCTTCAATTTGGACTACAGTTGACATTTTGGATATTTCCAAATTATTAGCAAAACTGAAGGTTTTTATTATATATTTTTACAAATTCAATTCTTCAATTTGGAATACAGTTGACATTTTGGATATTTCCAAATTATTAGCAAAACTGAAGGTTTTTATTTTATAGTTTTACAAAATTTGAGTCTTCAATTTAGGCTGTAGTTGACATTTTTTCTAATTTACAAATTATTAACAAAATTGAAGGTTTTTATTATATAATTTTACAAAATTCGATTCTTCAGTTTAAACTACAGTTGACATTTTTGCATATTTCTGTCTATTGTAATGATAGAAATATGCAAAATTGTCAACTGTAGTCTAAATTGAAAAGTCAAATTTTGTAAACAGAATTATCATAAAAATCGTCAATTTCGTTAATAATTTGTCCACGTCTGTATATATATATATATATATAGACACACACACACGCACACACACAAAGTGTACCAAATTGATGTATACACATTTTGAAACACTATTTCTCAGCAACGAGATGAGACAAACACGATTTTTGCGGTTTTGTATTCCTTAAACCCGTACATATTCAAAATAGTCCCCTTCCGCCACAGTACACTCCTAACAACGACGCATAATAGAGCGACATACCATACTATTACTCCTGGAAGATTGACGGCCTTTTCTTGAAAGATATGTGGGTTTTCGTTAGCCCAGTACACACAATTGTGCCATTAAGTTTAAATGTGGCTTCATCTCACCAAACAATTAAGTCTTGAAAATCTTCCCTTTCATCACACATGTTCAAGAACCACTCACAAAATTCCATTCGCCTATCTGGATCGTCATTTAGTGCGTGGACAAGTCTCGGAATGTAAGGTTTCCATTTTTGAGTTCGCAAAATTCGATGAACACTGGATTTGCTGATACCAATCTCACGAGAACATTGCCTCATTGACTTCTTTGGGGA
This sequence comes from Periplaneta americana, assembly GCF_040183065.1. Lineage (NCBI taxonomy): Eukaryota > Metazoa > Arthropoda > Insecta > Blattodea > Blattidae > Periplaneta > Periplaneta americana. Next base: position 33,174,676 of record NC_091124.1, on the reverse strand, counting down.
TTGTGCAAAAGCCTGCATGACTGCATCAGCACTCTCGTTATCGGTCTTTCGTACCGCCCTTTCAACACATCTTGCACCGTTCCGTCGACTTTAAAATTGTCTCGGATTCTTGTGATAGTTGTTGGTGGTTGTATTCCAAATTCAACCCTCCAACGTCGTTGAACTTGAACATTCTCCAGTTTCTAATAACATTTCAGTGTCCACTTACGTTCATCGAACGATAATTGCACCGCCATGTTTATTTATAAACAGATGAACATGTTTCCATGCTTTCCACTGCCTTCTGAATCATAAACCGCAAAAATCGTATTCCTATCTCATTTCTTTGCTATGAAATAGTATTTCAAAGAGTGTATCCACCAATTTGGGACACTTCGTATAAACACAAAATATATGCTACTGTAGCTAAGTGACACCTGTGAGCAGTATGGGCTGGAGATAAATGCAAACAAGACGAAGACCATGGTTATAGGAAGAAAAATAAAGAAGGTTGTTGCTTAGTCAACTGTCTGAAGACAGGTTTGAACCTCATAAGTGACACCAATAAGACATCACCTACGAGATAACTAAGCCAGGACATAATGGGATAGGGTGGCCAGTTTCTTTGCCCTTCCATTGCATACATTGCTGACTAGTAACATATTACGCTAATTAGACGATATACGTGCGAATTCTAAATGAGGCAGTGGAACAAGTGGATAGCTTCAAATACTTGGCTGTACTGTAAGTAGTAACATGAGCTTGCCAGGAAGTCAAAAGGAGGATAGCAATGGCAAAGGGAACTTTTCATAGGAAATGGAGCAATTTCTGCGGAATTTTGGAAAAAGAACTAAGGAAGATACTAGTGAAGTGCTTTGTGTGTAGTTGACATTGTATGGGGGCAGAAACTTGGAAATTACGACGGAGTGAAGAGATCCGACTAGAAGCACTTGAAATGTGGATATGGAGAAGAATGGAGCGTGTGAAATGGACAGACAGAAGGAAAAATGAAGCTGTGCTAGAAAGAGTGGGTGAAGAAAGAATAATGCTTAAACTGATCAGGAATAAAAAAAGAAATTGACTGAATCACTGGCTAAGAAGAAACTTCTTTACTGAAGGATGCACTGGAAGAAATGGTGAACGGAAAAAAGCTCGGAGCAGAAGAAGATATCAGATGATGGACAGCATGAGATCGTACGCGGAGACTAAGAGGAAAGTGGAAAATTTGGAATATTGTAGAATGCTGGGTTTGCAGTGAAAGACCTGCCCCTGGATGGAAAAATTGAAAATTAAGTCGTATTCACAACGGTTTTGGAGAAAATCGTCGAAACCATAAACGGAAACAGTACAAGTGATAGTAAATTGAGACATTGTTACCTGTCTGTTGTATTTAATTTGTCTATTTCTCTTTACATAACATGTTCAGAAATGACACTGTCAACCTCGATGCACTTTACAGCTCATGCCGTGTTCCTAATTTGAGCTGGTTTAAACATTCCTTAATTTGATCACAAGCAATTAAAACGCTGACAAGCAATTGCTTCTTTATGCTCTTTGACAAGGATTCTTCTTCTTCTTCTTCTTCTTCATCATCATCATCATCATCATCCTTTTCAAAGGATAACTTTCCAATTTTTATATTTCCATTCCGTATTATGTTCTGGTCACGAGACATAATCATATAGGCTTGCTTTGTCTTTTTGGGATTTACATCCAAACCTATCACTTTGCTTACATTTTTCATTTCATTTTATTATTATAAGAAATATAACGCCGCAAGAAATCGATTTTGGTTTTTTTCGCAAAAATACAAGCTTTCAGCGTACTTAACAAATCTCGTTATTACTGCTAATAGCGAAAAATGGAAAGATGGAAAAGTTATTTTAATGTAATGCCCAAAAACACTTTTTCTTTGTACGTATATGGTGACGGACTTTTGAATGTCCCGATATGGAAAATTTATTGTTTCAGTTATCGTAGCTTCATAAACTGTTGCTTTTGGTCGGAAGATGGCGTTTTCACAATGCATATATGTAATTGTAATGTCTGTTTTTGTCTCCCTTACAATCCTTCAGTCTGTAAAACTCGTTTAGTTACACTCTGTATAGCAATAGCACATGAGAATTTGGAGCTTAGGGACTCACCCTTTGGTCGTTGTGCAGCTGACTCAGGCCTTGGTCTTCCCCGTCCTGCGGGACCGCCAAGTCTTCGGACTGGACGACATTGACTAGCAGTAGTGTTACAATGGCTGATAGAAGCATGGCTGTTGTAGCGTGGTTCTGGAACAAATCATGCGTTTGCTGACATCAGTTTCAAGTTGCTACAAAGTTAACAGACTTGAGATGAAGTGTGATGTTGCCACATGCGGAGCCGTCGCGAGATTTGGTGCCCTTACCCTTATAGCACCTCAGATTGAGGTTGTGGCTGACATGTACAGATATAGAATTAAAATTTGGAGCGAGTCTTGATGCGAGTCCACCTGTATGTAGGCAACAATTTCGCACGACTGTCCACAAGTAGCATATACAGGGTGGAAGTCAAATAACCTTGCAGATTTTCAGAGCGAATAGCTCATGTTGTATGTAACAAAAAAGTGCAATACAGTAAAATCCCTCGTAACCGGCACCCAAATAACCGGCAATATCAAAACAACGGCACTTTTGGCTGGGCCAAAAAAAATATGTTTAAATCTGCCACATTGTCACAGTGTGGGCCGTCAGTTTTGTCACATTAGGAAGTTCGCACGAACTTCAATTTTCAGTGAATATTCGAACCAAAAATTATCGTATTTTTTATGTTGTGTGATGTGTTTTAATAAAGAAAATTCACACAGTTTTTATGTTTATTCAGTTATGTCCGGGCCGTCAGTGTTACCAAATTAGGAAGTTCACACGAACTTTAATTTTCAGTGAATATTGAAACCTAAAAATTAGTATATTGTTTTGTGTGATATGTTTTAATAAAGAAAATCCACACAGTTTTTTTATGTTTATTTAGTTATGTTCGGGCCGTCAGTATTGCCACATTAGAAAGTTCGCACGAACTTTAATTTTCAGTGAATATTCGAACCTAAAATTAGCGTATTTTTTGTGTTGTGTGATGTGTTTTAATAAGGAAAATCCACACAGATTTATGTTTATTCAGTTATGAGCAAGTGATACAGAAATAAGCTTCACATGGCTGCAGTTGGCACCATGAAATACGAACTTTTTTGTATGTACCGGTATTTAATCAATTATCCGGCAAAATCTCATATCCGGAACTAGTTTGGTCCCTTTGGTGCCGGATAAGAAGGATTCCACTGTACCATATTGGTGGAAAGTTCATGGTTTTCGTAGAAAAAAATGTTTCCCTCCCCAAATATTTAACATCCTCTTATTCGGTAACTATTGCGAGTAGGATCGTGATTTTTGTCCATATCGATAGAACATTTAATAAAGAATCATTTATTCCTCTGGCGTATTTCAATAACGTGGACGGTTTTCGTGGAAATTTAATTTAAAAACCACTAATTTCAAGCCACTAACGATGCGCGCAGATTGCAACGTTGTAGAGAGAGAGAGCGCGAGGCTCGCGTACAGAGTTCGTTGAACTCTTACATTTTTATTACGAGAAGAAAGACGATTATGTTAGCGGCGATGTTGCCAGACTGCAGAAACTTCCAACCTAATTTTTCAATTAACCGTGCTTTTAATCACGAAACATAATATAGATTTTCTATTCGTTTAAGCGTACCCTATCGTCCCTTTCAATCTGCATAGTTATTTCACTTCCCTGTATACTTGCGCAGTGTGTTGTAAGCGAAACATACAATAAGGGAGCTCCAAATTTTATTTCCGTATCTGTACATCTCAGGGGCGGTTCCTCGGGGGAGGGAAGGGAGGAACGTCCTCCTCACATTTTTTTTTCTTTTGAAAGTAAATACCAAATAAAATATGTGCCTTGAAATTTGAGGAAGATTCGATAATTTTTAAGTTCTCAGCTATAAGAAAACCTCGGTTGATCGAGTTTTAAACGACGCGGGCTCATGTGCTGCTAGAAAACTGTGAGAAAGATGCGAGATTTTTTGTGTTGAGGAAAGGCACTCCTTTCCTCCTCTACTGCAGTTAACACACATAGACAACAGCGCACTAGCGGCCAGGGAAAGAAGCAGAGTTTCAAAGCAAGTAAATGAACGGAGAGGGAGGAGATCCTCCTCTGAATCAGCGCATGGGCGGGAAATAGAAACCGACTGGTCGTGCAGCAAGCTCGCTACTGCTGCTATCTAACGATGCTGCATTCAACCAGACTATAACACATCTAGGAGGAGGCACAATAAAAACAGTTTTAACGCAAAGCTATGAAAGACATCATATAAACTATTTTTTTAATTATAAATAAAAAATATTATTCATTGCACTTTATATAGGCTACTATTCATGGTTTGAAACTTTCGAGGATATTTGAAAGTTAAAGTTGGGTTTATATAAAACAAAAAGGAAGTAGTTAGTTCTGCGTTAGTATCGCATGTCTTTTGGCCCCTGAAATTCACTTCCATTCATTGTCTACTAGACAGGGCAACAGCCACAAGACCTGACATTTTTCAAAAGCATGTGATACTTTACTTGTAAAATGTACATGTGGCAACACAGACCACCTGGGTGAGTGCAGTGTTCTCGCGTTCCTCAGATTATTTCCCATTCCCATTTCCGTAAAACGGTTCCGATTACGTGATAGTAGCTGTAGTCTCTTCCAACACGTGTGATGCTGTAGTGTGCTGCGAGGTTGTGAATTTCCTTGTAATTGTTAATTTGTGCAATTATTCAACAATGAATGGAAGTGAAAACATAATATATTTTGTAAAATTTCTGAAACTCAGTTTACAAGAACAGATTATTGCTATACAGAATGGAATGCCAACCCCAACACTACCCGGTCTTACATGTATGCATGTAGGCTAATTTGTAGCATGTTTCATTCAAGAAGGTATCATTTCGTGCTGTTAAGTTCTTTCCTCCTCTTAAGAAATACGCAGGAGCCGCCACTGGTACATCTATTATCAGCAGTACATCTCACTTGATGATATGTGTCAGAGAAAGAACAATAATTGTTTGTATGCATCTGAAGTCTACTTAGTATAATATGTCGGCGATGTATTCAATGGAGGAACTAGCCACCCAACCCCATTATCTCCTGGCCTAGTTACCTTATGAGTGATGCCTTGTTGATGTCACTTATGAGGTCCAGACCTGTCTTCGGACAGCTGATTAAACAACAGGAACCCTTATAAATGACAACTTTTTCATTGTTTCCTAGTTTGATAGAAGACGCGATGTTGCCACATATTAAGCGATCAAGAGATACATGACGTATGATACGTATTCAGCCAATTAAGAGAGCAGTGTATTATGATAATAAATGATTGAAAAAAATTTTCGTTGTGTCCTTTAAATGTGCAGAAATTTGATTCGAACAAATGTAACTTTTTGTTCTGAAAAGGAGTTTTAAAATGCACACTTAAAACACAAAACTAAAATTCTTTGAATCGTTTATTATCATAATATCCTGTTCTCTCTAACTGACTGAGCATTTTGGGAATTAAATCAATGGGCTTCCCAAAACACGCTATGAAATGTTTCATATAAAATAATTTTTATCTCGAAATGGAAACATCGAGCAAAATTGTATTAAATTTTTTGTTTGAAACATCTCAAAGAATAACCCTGAAATTAATGGTTCACTCTGTAAATCTTGTTTAGTTCAAAAGATTAACAAACTTTGTCAAAAGTCAAGAAGACCCATAGAATATTATCCATGGACTTAGTAAACAAATGTATAATAATAATAATAATAATAATAATAATAATAATAATAATAATGATAATAATAATACGAACTAAAAGTATCTATAATATTTAAAAAAAGCAATCGACATTGATTATATATTTACATGAATGTTTTTGCTTGATTTAGGTCCTCTGTCGATTCCCTGATGTTTCCCATATATTAGTTAACACCCTGTATATATATATATATATTTAGACGGCCATATTGACCTTGATAAGCTGATGGCGTGTGACTGAGAAAATAACGAGACTGAAACAGTAAAGTTCTGTCACGAGGCGCACGCTGTGTTCCTTTCGGTTTCGAAGTAGAACGTGGTGCCGATATAACGGGGGACGGACAGAGAAAGTTGGATATTGGAGCTTGCAGCAGCGGCTTTTCTTCTCCCCCCGAGCCAGCTAATGACCGAGATGACGATTTTGTTTTTTTTCCTGCCTTGTTTTGTTATTAGAAACCGGAAACTGGGCTGGTTTCAGCATCTTAAGGGAATGCTCACAGCTTCTTCGTGATGTGCTCCCAGAATTCTGCTGCTTAACTAAGCCTGCAAGCACAGGTTCACTTCCAGACATATTAGCGTTATCTGAAGCGTGTCGTATTTTTGAGAGCAAAGGTTCCAGGCAAAATGTACACACTCTTCACTGAGATGTATGCAAACTGACGTATCAGGAATCGTTTTCGGATACTCTGTTTTATTCTTCCTTTTATGTTAAATACTTCACTTTATTCTCCCTCTTATGTTAAATGTTTTATTCTTATTTTATCCTTTCGTCTTTTCCATTGCTGCTTCTCTTACACTTTGTACACCATTCTATTCCCTTTCTCTTTCCAACATTTGCAATGCCCAGTAGTCTAATGCAGTGGTTCAATCTTTTATGCTAACTTACCCTCAAAATATGTATAGTGAAGATCACGTAAGAGTAGTTCCTAAAAGGTAATTTGACCGTCTCTTCATTGTTACCAACAAATGAAATGTCACCAAAGAGGGTAAAGTCACAATGTCGTGTACCGAAATAATAATACAGTAATAATAATAATAATAATAATAATATTATTATTATTATTATTTATTTATTTATTTATTTACTAATATTTTAGCGTGATGTACAGTAGTGGCAAAAAAACCGGACTGATCCTTGTAGCTGATTTCAGAGTCACAGATTCAAATTTTGATAGTCCCAAAACACATCCATTTTGTATATAATTAATTGTAACAATGACATTTATTGCATTTGTTCGATTATTACCGTCTTTTGTTTCCTTCAGTGCCTCAAACTTACAGACGAAAAAACTTTGAGAGTTTTATTTTCATCTGGCATCAATATTACATTTCTACCTCTATTCGTATTTTTACATTAAATAGCAGTACATAGCTCTGGCTTCACTATCCATATTGAAATTACCACAGTTTGACACAATACACAGCACAGGATTCTTTTGTATCAGCTACAAGGGTCGGTCCGGTTTTTTGCCACTACTGTACAACAGCAAGAGGCCAAAATAGTAATAATAATAATAATAATAATAATAATAATAATAATAATAATTATTATTTATTTATTTATTTATTTATTTATTTATTTATTTATTTATTTATTTACTAATATTTTAGTGTGATGTAGGGCCAGAGGCCAAAATATTAATAGTAATAATAATAATAATAATAATAATAATAATAATAATAATAATAATATTTATTTAGTAATATTTTGGTGTGCTGTACAACAGCCAGAGGCCGTAATAATAATAATAATAATAATAATAATAATAATACTATTATTATAGTATTAATAATAGCAATGGCTTACTTATTTATCACATCTTATCTATTACTAATTATTAATTACGTTCAAATTTCACAAACTTAGTTATACCGAATACCTTGTAATGTATGTAATAATAGGGGAAAATGGTTAGGTTTCACCCTTAAGACTATTAAGTGAGCTTATCCGGACTATAAATTTTTTATCTTCGTACCCCAAAGTGCATTGCAGTATTACAGCAAATAACAAAATACTATAATTATTGATGTATGTAAAATAAAAGTTATTGATGTAATAATATAATAATAATAATAATAATAATAATAATAATAATAATAATAATAATAATAATAATATTTATTTAGTAATATTTTGGTGTGCTGTACAACAGCCAGAGGCCGTAATAGTAATAATAATAATAATAATAATATTATTATTATTATTATTATTATTATTATTATTATTATTATTATAGTATTAATAATAGCAATGGCTTACTTATTTATCACATCTTATCTATTACTAATTATTAATTACGTTCAAATTTCACAAACTTAGTTATACCGAATACCTTGTAATGTATGTAATAATAGGGGAAAATGGTTAGGTTTCACCCTAAAGACTATTAAGTGAGCTTATCCGGACTATAAATTTTTTATCTTCGTACCCCAAAGTGCATTGCAGTATTACAGCAGATAACAAAATACTATAATTATTGATGTATGTAAAATAAAAGTTATTGATGTAATAATATAATAATAATAATAATAATAATAATAATAATAATAATGAATTTGTAAACTGTTACAGTAGCAAGGGAAAAAAAGAGTTGACATTGTAAAATAATTTGAAACTTAGAAATCATTTTCTCTAAACTTACCATTTTCATTTAGGGCCATATCTAATGTACTGAGGTGCGATATATTGCTTTTATCACTGCTTTTGTCGCCCTCATTTTATCATTTGAGCTCTCTCATCTTTTCAGCTTCTCGTATCTTTCCAAAATCTTCCTCTGATTTTATCCTTTATTCTTCTTGTCCGTCCCTTCATTTGTTTCGTATTTTTCTACTCTAGTCTTATGTTTAATTTTATTCGGGTAATTCCTACTTCAATTTTCTTTTCTCTCCTTCTTCTCGTGTTATTACGCTGCTACCATTCTTCGCTTATTACTCGCGGTATTTATCCTTTTTTCTGCTTCTTCTCCACTTTCCTTTGTTCCATTCCTTATCTTCCTCAATAACTACAACACCAAGTTTCGATTCCGGACAGATCTTGTGAAATTTGTATTTCAGGATGTTTTGAGACAAGTTTATACTTGACTTGTTCCTATCATCATTCTACCACTACTCCATTGTCGTATTATCGCAGCTGTAGAGCATCTGTAGTTAAAAACGGACGTCAATATGTAATCGCTGTTGCCATTCACGCTGTACAATATCAGTAATTAAGTGAAATTCATAAGCATCCCTCCCACGAACTACTTTGTTTTTGTACCTCGGTTTTGAAAGTGTGAAGTTGAAAATAGGTGTAAATAATTGTTTTCGGGAATCTCTTAGCCCCGAAACGTTTCCTGTGAACTGGCACGCGATCTTTTCACATGCGACATATATTTTTTTTTCGACAGAGTTGGCGTGGAATATCCACGAAATAACCTTTCTCTTTTATTAGCGCCTTTTTTTTCTGAATTGTCGCGCTTCGTAATCTCCACTTCGTGTACTCTGTGGAAGGTTCGAAGTGCCCTGAAATATGGAAGAGAGTGAAAAGTGTGATCTCAATTTGACCTATGCAGATCTGAACCCACGTTTCTTTCTATGATAACTATGCTCAGCTTCGTTATCATGTTTCTGAAGACATTGACGTTAATAAAAAAGTGACTGTTTCTTATCGTAATTCTAAAAGACATTCTTACGAAAAATAAGGGAAAAGAATAAAATAAAATAAATCTTTGGTTGTAAATACGGGATTTTTTATGACTCGTGTGGATTTCATACAGGACAATGAATGGGTTATTTATGAAAGGGCCTAAGTCTTTAATGCTAAATTGTTAGCAATTAAAGAAAAACTGCTTATAAGCCGAAATTTTGGAATTGAGGCTGAAATAAAAATTGTATCATAAATTCTACAAAGCATTTAGAGTGTGAAACTTAGTCCTCTTCATATCTAAATCGATGTATCTACACCCAAAGAGCAGTTATTACATTACAAACTCATTTTCACAAAATAATGACTTAGGCCCTTTCATAAATAATCCATTCAATTAGTGTTGTGGGATTTAATCGATTAATCGATCAGTTTCTGTTGTAAGATTAATCGATCAAAAATATTTAATTGAATAATCCAGTCAATTAAAATAATCGGTTGTAGTTGATATTAATTATTATTTTGTTAATACAAACTCATACTAAAATTTCCGATAATATTTCTCTCTCGGAAATTGCATACTTAAAAGCATAATAATACTGTTATAATTTTCTAATTGTAAACCAGGTATCGTAGAAAAAATCTTTGTACAAACACTTCAGAAATAGATGGAGATATGAGGACAGTGATTTAGTCTACTATTGAAAGTTGAAACATAATGCGAAACCCTTATTAAATTTTATGGTTTTCCAAGAAAACTTCCACCTTTTTGTCAGCTCATCTTCCTAGCATATGAAATACATACTTTTCTGGGATTCGTCCCTCTCATTCCTTATAAAATAGTCATGTCTGCACTGTGTGCAAGTGAGAGCGTAACTATCTTCTTCTTTTTCTAAAATCTGGTAATTCGGATGATAAAGAAAAAAATCAGTTTTCTGTGGTCTGTGAAAAGTGTAAACACCATTATGTCATATGAGAATTTCAGAGGTAAACCCGGTGAAACGTTTGGAATTAAATTGAACGATCGTGGAGAAGCGCTTGACAGAAAAAAGGTTTTTTCGTGTTTAGTGACACAGGAAACATTGTTACTAAACGTAGAGCGGCACTTAATTCGAAGCATGTGAATGCACTCACATGTTTAAAGTTATGGATGAAGCAATATTAACTAGGTGAGTCTTCATATTTTTTCTTATTTATGTTCGTCTCAAAAACTCCCGGAGAAATAAATCATAAGCCTCATAATAAATGTTAGTAAGTAATTAAAATAGTTGTTTTGTAATATAACAATACAAGAAATACAACATTTAATACTTATGCTTATCACCGAACACAAGTTAAAATTAATAATTGTGTATTACAGTATATTAAAACATTTTTTTCAACTCGATCAAAACTCGATTAATCGAATAGTTAATCGATTAAATATTTTGATCGATCGACAGCACTAAGGGCAATATTTTCAGGCCACAAATACGGGACACCTGGCAACCCTAATCAATGTTCGTACAACATAAAAAATTATGGGATTTCTGTTGAACGCCTGAGTTCAGATTGTCGGAGTGAGAAAGAAACACTTGCTCACATTCTGGGACCCTGTCCTCATGGAGAACTACTGAGAAATAGTCGTCACCACAAGATTCGATCCCTCCTAGCATCGGCCCTGCGAGGAAAAAACTACCAAGTAGAGGAGGAGGTCCATGGTTTGTCCGCAAATGGATCTACAAGGCGCATTGACATCATCGCTATCCCGACAAGATCAACAAGCGGATTCATAATTGATCCAACTGTAAGGATGGAAACGTGCGAAAATTAACCTGCTGAGGTACATCAGGAAAAATGCGACATATGTATACGACCCCACTATACCATATTATAAGGAAAAATATCATCTAACGTCGATCCAAGTTATTGGATTACTGATTGGGGCTAGAGGAACCATCACAAAAAGATTCGCGCATTTTTGTAAGCAGTTTGGTCTAGGACAAACTCTTGTCACTGAAGTATCTATGTCTGCAGTGAAGGGATCTATAAAAATCCTAAGAAACCATCTCTACAGTTATATAGACTGAGCTCTTTGCTATGGCGATCTGCTCACTTAAGTTGGGTCTTGCAACCAGTGCTAAATAGACGACTGTGATCATCCAATAGCTAATAGATACTAGGAAATTTTATGTTTCTTCTGGAATTAATGATGTTTTGTTTAGTCTTCTCCAATTATTTATAATTGTGCTATTTCTTATTCTTTTTCTTCTCCATTGTTTTATTTTATTTTTTTTCCATTATAACAACAATTTTATGGTAAGCTTTGTCTTCTAGGCAGCCTTCACTTGGAGGAAGCTGAATAAAATGAAATTTATTCGAAATAAAATACAAAATGTATTCGGCAAGAACACTTCACGTGAGATATGAGTTCAGGAGAAACGTACAGAAATCAGCATTACTTTCTCTACATAGTATGTAATGAGAAGGTGGAATGCAATTTCAAATCATATTGATGTACCGAAGTCACTCGTTGAATATCAAGAGATCGCTGTGACTGAGCGGCAGATTTATGACAAAATGCGGCAAGTAGTACAACAGATTGCTTTCTCCCAGGCTGATTGGAGGGTCTCAATCTGATCGCAACGTGATACACCGCAGTGAAGTGATAACCGGCGGCGATGGGCGTGTGTTCGTCGCTGGTGGGAATGGAGAAAGCGAATCCCCCCTATTGTGACGTCTCTGCCCCGAGGGCCTGCACTTTCTTTCTCATTGTACATCGGACTGTCACCAGGCGTTCGTCTTCATTTCGCCGAGTGAGATGTGTGAAGCGAAAATTGTTCAAATTTAAGCTCATAGCTGCTTATTTATGATGACTATTACACTTTTACTACGTCACACTACTTTCGACCAATAAAACGGTACGAAAGGACGTCTTTCAACCAATCATGGCTGCTTATCGCACAATTTTATCGCGTCCCTAGCATTTGTTTAATTTATCGCGTCCTTAGCATTTGTTTAATTTTATCGCGTCCCTAGCATTTGTTTATTTGTATCACTACGCTAGCATTTGTTTCTTTGTTTGCCAACATTTCAAACTGCACTGGTCTGGACGTCAAAAAAAAAGAAACTTACAAACCACTCCAGTCGATGCACAGCACTTTCAAATATGACTCGCATTGGCATTCAAGAACAAGAATTAATAAAGATCGCTGGTCATATATGAAGAGCACCATTCGGAAATTCTGAATAAGTTGAGGGATACACCATGTACATCAACGAGTTCACTTCTTTTACGCACACGTCCAATATAACATCAACTGAACCACCTACCACTAAAACATTCAAATCTGAAAATTGTACTTTCAATAATTGTTTCTTTTAAAATTATTCATGTTTATTTTTTATTTCATCATCGTTAATTAAAACGTTTGTTTATTTCATCATCCCTAATTAAAACTTTTCTAACACTTGTTTATATTATTTAGGTTATGTTTGTTATAGCTTCTGCTATATGATATTATGGATAGTCACGTATCAGAGATTGTTTAATACTAAGATTTATTGAAAATCATCTGTCAAATGACGTTGATTACTGGGATCCGGATGATTGAAGTGAAATGCAAATGTTTTAATAAAAATGAAACTGAATCAACAAAGCCTTCTTGACTAGTAACAGTCCACAGAGTTCAATGATGATTCCATAGTTGGCACAACTGATACCGGTAACAAGAAAACATAATCATAAAACACTACTGCCATCTAGCGTAATGTTGAGATGGTACAATAATACATTTGAAGGCAGTTGTATTTTCGTAAGTCAATTAATATTTTATTGTATTGGAGTACTTTGTTACTTATAATCTTTATATACTTTCTTCTAATCGTGTAATAGTCAATTAAATCCCACTCGAGTTTTGATTTTCTCTAGATAAATCAAAACCTCTAGTGAGATTATTGTTGATAATAATAGTGGAGAAACTCTACAGAAAATTATGCCATTTGTGTCTGTAAAAATTCTGTAGTCATAACTAAATGAGGTTATAGAACTGCAGAATTAATGATGAGAAAAGTGAATGGAGTCGCCGAGAAAAGGAAAGAAGTAACTGAGCAGCGCAATTTTCCAAATTAAGAAGGAAGGGTAATCTTATCATGTCAGAAATGAATAGTCGATTGACTAAGACTGCTTGTCCGCTGCACAGTGTTCCAAATTGAGATAGATAATTTTAGTTTTATCCGCACTGTATTATGATGACTATTACACGTTTACTATGTCACACTACTTTTGACCAATAAAACAGTACGAAAGGACGTTTTTCAACCAATCATGGCTGCTTGTCGCACAATTTTATCGCGTCCCTAGCATTTGTTTAATTTTATCGCGTCCCTAGCATTTGTTCATTTTTATCACTATCCTAGCATTTGTTTCTTTGTTCGCCAACATTTCAAACTGCACTGGTCTGGACGTCAAAAAAACAGAAAATTACAAACCGCTCCAGTCGATGCATAGCACTTTCAAATATGACTCGCATTGGCATTCAAGAACAAGAATTAATAAAGATCACTAGCTATGCATCTTCCCTGAAACCCTATTTACAAATAAATGAAGAGCACCATTCGGAAATCCTGAATACGTTGAGGGATACACCATGTACATCAACGAGTTCACTTCTTTTACGGACACGTCCAATATAACATCAACTAAACCACTAACCACTGAAACATTCAAATTTGAAAATTGTACTTTCAATAATTGTTTCTTTTAAAATTATTCATGTTTATGTTTTATTTCATCATCGTTAATTAAAACGTTTCTTGTTTATTTCATCATCCCTAATTAAACATTTTCTAACACTCGTTTATATTATTTAGATTATGTTTGTTATAGCTTCTGCTATATGATATTATGAATAATCACGTATCAGAGATTGTTTAATACTAAGATTTATTGAAAATCATCTGCCAAGTGACGTTGATTACTGGGATCGGGATAATTGAAGTGGAATGAAACTGTTTTAATAAAAATGAAACTGAATCAACAAAGCCTTCTTGATCAGTAACCTTCAATGAAGATTCCATAGTTGGCACAACTGATATTTCTGTGGCCAGGAGGAAAAAGGTTAAAAAAAACTGATACCAAGAAAATAGCTAATAATAACACACTACTGCCATCTACTAGCGTAATATTTGTAATGTTGAGATGGTACAAATTTGAAGACAGTTTTGTATTTTCGTAAGTCAGTATTTTATTGTATTGCAGTACTTCGTTACTTCTAATCTTTATATACTTTCTTCTAATCGTGTAATAGTGAATTAAATCCCACTCGAGTTTTTATTTTCTCTAGATAAATCAAAACCTCTAGTGAGATTACTGTTGATAAATGATTGAAATAATTCTAGTTTTATCCTTTACATGTGCAGAAATTTTATTCGAACAAATGTAACTTTTCTTTTTGTAAAGGAATTTTCCAGTGTTATATTTGTTAGGATCAATTTTCTGCACATTTAAAGGACAAAACTAAAATTCTTTCAACCATTTATTATCATAATACACTGCTCTCTTAAACTGACTGAGTATATTGGGAATTAAATCAATGACTTTCCCTAAACACGCTATGAAAAGTTTCAGATACAACAATTTTTATCTCGGAAAGGAAGCAACAACGAGCAAAATTGTATTGAACTTTTTTGTTTAAAATATCTCAAAGAATAGCCCCTTAAAATTAATGACATTACTTACGCTTCACTCTGTATGTACATACACACAATGAAATGTTCTAACGAATGCCAGTATAACGAAATATTCAGTATTGCAAAATTATTTTCTATTCCCTGCATTTACCCGATATAATTCGTAAACTGATGCATTTTTAATTATTGGAAATTTTGTAAACATATCTGACAACGAAAACAAATCAACTTCAATTATTGTTTCCATGGCAACGGGAATAGTTGAAACATTATTTTATTAAGTACCGCATACACGCAAATATTTATCGGAGACTTATCTGTACAACAACGCCATATAGTGCAATATAATATAAAATACTGTATATCCCTACTTGCTGAAGAATTATTTTACAATATATAGGCCTATACTTGGGATGTACTATAAGCAGTAACATGAGCTGCTGCCAGGAAGTCAAAAGGAGAATAGCAATGGCAAAGGAAGTTTTTAATGGAAAAAGAATCCTCTGTGGACCTTTAAAAGGGAACGAAGGAAGAGACTACAGTAGTGAAGTGCTCTGTATGGAGTGTGGCATTGTATGGGACAGAAACATGGACATTATGACGAAGTGAAGAGAAACGACTAGAAGCATTTGAAATGTGGATTTGTAGAAGAATGGATCGTGTGAAATGGACAGACAGAATAAGAAATGAAGCTGTGTTGGAAAGAATGGGCGAAGAAAAAATGATGCTGAAACTGATCTGGAAGGGAAAAAGGAATTGGTTGGGTCACTGGCTGAGAAGAAAGTGCCTACTGAAGAATGCACTGGAAGGAATGGTGAACGGGAGAAGAGTTCGTGACAGAAGAAGATATCATATGATAGACGATATTAAGAGATATGAATCATATGCGGAAACTAAGATGAAGTCGGAAAATAGAAAAGATTGGAGAATGCTGGGTTTCCAGTGAAAGACATAACATCTCTTGTCCTACGAAGTGCTTCATAAAAATTGAGTTTTGTACTTTGCCTATGCTCTTCTTTAAACTTTTTCAGTTCAAGTGCAATACAAGTTCAGCATTTTATTTTGTTTAGCCTAAGGATATTTCTCAGACCTACGTGCAAAATATGCGGAATTTACGACGTAATTAGAATTAAATGAACAAGCATGTCTTTTTCTTTAGAAAAAAAAAGTATTTTGATGTAACGCAATTTCACTATAACGTAGCTAGTAATTTCAGAGGTTCAAATGATATCGTAATACTGGTTTTTACTGTTATATATTGTATGGAGTTTTCCGATTAGTTGTTTACCCAAGCTCAACGTATGGCATAATACGTCGGTTTTCCTTTTAACGGTTTGTGCATGATGTACTCCAGCAAAGATTTAATTTACGAATGTTGTACCCGTATGCTATCTATACTTGTTTTTTTTTTTAAAGATGGGACATGATAGGAGCGTTGCGATCGGAAAAACAACTGAATGTCACATAGTGTGGTAGGCCCGTTGTTATGGTAACAACGGTTGAGTTGCCAAACTTACAGTTCGCACGTGGCGAGTGCTTAATAGCTGTCTTGGCAACATTTATTGTGCACACAATGTTAGCATTGGTACGTTTCGTCTTTGATTCTCTGTCGATTTTTGTATTGTTTTCTTGCCTTCGCGTCAATTGTCAATGAATATTTTAACATCAGCCATCTTAACGACAATTGCTAACTTCCATCAACTGGCAGCGTGGTAGTCCATATTGGCAACATGGCACTGTAGTTCCAAGCTCGGCCGCTTAACTGTCATGTCCCATCTTAAAAAAAAAAACAAGTATAGGCCTACAACATTTTTCAATCTTTGCTGCAGTTGATTACAGAAATCGATCTTTTATAAAGGAAGCACATAAATATTTGCGTTAACAAGCGATTGACAAATTAACTAGAACAAAAGTCACAAACATGTTTAACAGTCTGCCAGGTTTGAACCCAAGAACCTGGGTTAACCGTTAGAGCACGGAGGACAAGCCCTCTGGTAATATCGGTTTGATTTGTTGTAGGTTGAAAGTGGATGTCCTAATAGTTCTTGGAATACCTTAAGTAGGGGTGTGCGTGTCATTGCTGGAATGCGACCTTGAATACAGTGTTTATTCATTGCCTGAAATTTTGTGTTTGTTCGTTACATCTTTATGTTAATGTCTTCTACGTTTGAAATTGAGCAAAACTGTGTTCTGCTGTTTTGTAGTTGTAATCCCCTGGTAGAGGGGAAGAGAAGGCCTGATGGCCTTATCTCTACCAGGTTAAAAAAAAAATAAATAATACGCGTGTTTCAGAATTATTCCTAATTTTCAGATGTGATAGGGGGCATGTAATTAAACATTTTTTCTTAATAAAGTAATTTTCTGAAATTCTTCCGTTTAGAGATAATACGGTAAAAATCAAAACTCATAATTATTGACTTTATTATCGCCATAGCTGTCTCGTAAGAGTCCCATACACGCAGAGACTTTATACTTAAGCCCGGTTCAGACGGTGCGTGTTTCTGTGATGGATTCCAAGGTGGCTGCGCGGATGGCTAGCCTGCGCTCTGGTGGCTCCTTTGATGGCTAGCTTGCTGGATTTCGAGGGTAGGTTCCTTGCTATTTTTCGTGATGGTTTGCAGGCTGGAACCAAAGATGATCATATAATATCACCACTGAAACCATGTCGCCATGTTCGTTGTTTTCCAACTAAACCTGTTTTTTTTCTATATTCTTTAGTTTCTAAGAAACAACAATTAAATATCGGACTTTAGCTGTTTTGCACTTATGGCTTAATTACTTTGTTACGACATTTACTACTGTTAATGTAGGACTTCAGCTGTTTTCCACTCACGGTTTAGTTTCTTTTTGACCATGAGTGTTGGCAACAGATGAAACAGCAGATGATTTTCCAATTTGAACTGTGGAAAGAGCGAGCTCCGTGTGAACAACTACCGTCACCGTAGCCAACACGGGAGCCAGCAAGTGACCACGCAGGGCAGCCATCAGCGCAGCCGCCTTGGAATCCATCACAGAAACTTGCACCGTCTGAACCAGGCTTTACTGTATAAACCTAAATCCTTAGGCAAATCTCCTCGTGTATAGGCGAAAAGTATTAGAACTTTTGGCCTTAAGGTAAGTCTCTAGATTTCAGTGGCTACTTGAATTTGTCTGACCGTAGCGCTCTCCAAATTAAACGAGAGAAAAATGAAACATAAAAAGAAAATATACTGCGAAATTTCGTCATTATTTCGTTTTAAGCTAGTCTCTGTAGGGAAATGGCGGCAAGCTATGAAGGTACAGATTTAAGAAACTATTCTCATGCATTTCTATGAACGTAGAAGCATTAAGAAATAGTATTTCTCGACTGATCGCATTTGTCTCCAAGAAATTATTGATCTCAATGACTTCTTTGTGAACTATAATTTTAGTCTGAGCGCGTATGGACAATCATCCAATTCAGACATAGGCTACCTCCCGGAGGTAACTCTGTACAGGTAAGTTTCCGATTTGCGTGTATGCGGTACTTAATAAAATAGTGTTTCAACTATTCCCGTTGTCATGGAAACAATAATTGAAGTTGATTTGTTTTCGTTGTAAGTCATTTCATATGCGTTTATAAATTTCCAGTAATTAAAATGTATACATTTTCAAATGCCGAATTAACAGACATGCATATGGCATATGGAACAGCTTATGGCATTGTTAATGGGGCTACGGGAATGCTTAAAAGTCAAAATTCTTCATCGATTGTATTATCGACTATGGCTGTTTCTAATAAAATTATGTTTCAGCTATTCAAGTTTACATGGAAACAATAATTGAAGTTGATTTATTTTCGTTGTATGTCACTTCAGATGTTTATAAAATTTCAATAATTGAAAATGCAACAGTTTACGAATGTTGAATTATCAGACATGCATATGGCATATGGAGCAGTTTATGATTATGTACTAATGAGGTACGACGAATTTAAGCAATATATTCAACACTACTTTACACGTTGAGATTCTTTCAAATCCTCATTTATTTCATATCGTTACCGGTATATGTCGATACGGAAGCATTTCCGGAACTTTTTTATTGGGGAAAAATGCTTCATTATGTGCTCTCTATCACATCCGAAAATTAAGCATAGTTATTCTGAAACATTCTATATATAAACTGGAAAGAATATTGTGAAAGTCGGTTGAAAGTGCAGAATTTTAAACTGCATTTATTAGGAGCAATAGATTCTTAGGATTCCATTTAGCAAAATTAAACAATTTTAATCGATGTCATGCCATGCCAGAAGAATTGTGTGTACATGAAAACCATCTTCACCCAACCAGTCATGAGAGAGAATGGACGAGTCTCTTTGTGAAATGAATAGCGTGCTGGAGCTATTGTTACTGAAGCTGTTATGCAACGTATGTATTCGAAGTATGTATTATATTTTCAGACTTAATTAAATTTAGATATTAATATCTTTTAGGGTAAAGCACACTACGAATGGTATTTTAAGCTCATTTATTGAAAAGAATGTTATATTCGCATAACCTAAATTAAGTATTTTATAATGCGTGGTTACGATCCAGAATGCGTAAGAATTAAACTTTCACGGGAAAAAACATTTAAGAATTTAGTTTCTCTTATGATTCTTCCGATTATGTGTACAGATTTTCCAGTTGTTGGCACAGTTTTACATTTTTTTTTTTCATCTGATATTTGATGTTGTACTTCATGGTACCTTGAAAATGTAAACATTTAGAATTTGTTGTGGCCAGTAGTAAGCTACATTTTTTTTTACAAATGGCGGATACTTGCCGTTCATCATTCACCCTTACCAAGCCAGTTGTGTAGACCAATTTACCGATAAAGTCGTTGCCCAGGGTGCGCCAAAAGAGGCTGGTCTACGCTACACCCGCGACGAGGTGAGATGGTGGTGGTGGAGATTTGCCCACTAAATATGTTTTATTTTTTTAATTTCGAAATTATTTAGTTTATCAAAAACACGCTATTGCGTATATAGAACATGAAGAAAAAATATCATGTTCATAGCATCAAAATTGTAAGAGACTTTACACTTTGAACATGATGAAATGTGCTGAAAAAAAGTGTAAGAAAATATCTTGTAAACTTTGCTTGGAATTTTGACGTAATTTTTATGCTTTCAAGCGCCGCACAATACTGAAACTTATTCACCATATAAATAAGAGATGCTGATTCACTTTTCATCCCCCCCCCTCCTTCCACAAAGTGCTATTTTTATGAAATGATCAAAATTTCTCCCGTTGCCCCCTTAATCAGCTTGAAACACTCCCAAGCAGCGAAATTTCCTAGTTACCTATAACTAGCATGGTGTAAGATCACCGTTTGAAACTGTACAGGGTAATTTCAAGACAAGGGACATAACCGTTTTTATCTGGAAGGGAACAGTCTTCACTTTCTGATGGGAAACGAATACGGACCGCGGGATTGGTAGGCAGAAACTTTGAGAAATGAAGATATTAATTTTATACATATCATTATATTATGATTGCCACATTTTGGCAGATCATAATCTGTCGTAGTTAGGAAACGAATCTAGACAACTCATTTGTCTGTTTACATAATAGTTGTAGTGCGCAGTAACCATAGTAACGTGTCGGCACGTGTCTAGTGTCGAAATGAAAATACGAGTGTAGCATATTGAGGGCGCTTGGTTATGTGGGACGCTAGACTGCCGGCCAGTTTGTTAGAGTAAGTTGATATAAACATAGTTACACAGCTAGCACCAACGAGTTTACCATATGGAATTGTTGTACTGTTTACACTGTGTTCCAGAAGTCATGGTGGAGTTTCAGAGGATTATATTTGTTGAACGAATAGAGGTAGAAATGTAATATTGGTGCCAGATGAAAATAAAACTCTCAAAGTTTTTCGTCTGTAAAGTTTGGGCACTGAAGGAAACAAAAGACGGTAACATTCGAACAAATGCAATAATTTTCATTGTTACAATTAATTATAGAAGATGAATGTCCAAAGAAAAGTGTAATGTGTTTTGTGGCTGGATAAATTTGAATCTGTGACTCGTGTTCGACGGGAATTTCGTCACGTATTTAACGAAGAATCACCACGCGAGAATAATATTCGTCGTTGGGATAGACAGTTAAAAGAGACTAGAAGTCTATTGGAGAGAAAGTGTACTGGAAGACCATCGACAAATGAGGAGCTTGGTATGAAAGTTGGACAACTCCACTTTTGCTTTTTCACAGGAGAGGCGAAAAACGAGATCCTTGGAGACCAATGTCACGTACTAGTGTTAGGCGTACATTTTTTAAAAACATTCTCATGGGTCATAGAAATATTTTTTCAGTCTCAAAATGTGATTAAAATTAATATTCAGGTCGAAATTTAAGTTTAAAACGTGGAGTTGTCCATCTCTGAAACTAAGTCATGGAGTTGTCTGTTTTTGAAACCAAACGAAGCCATTTTTAAAGTGGAATTGTCTACTTTTGAATCTAAGTCTCTTCTAACTCGGATTCAAAGCAAATTTACTTAAAGTACGGTAGTACTTATTCATTCACAAACCGATTATATAAACAATTAGCCATGTTGGATTCGCGATGCATGATGGGAAAAGGTGGTACGAATGCGGGCTTCTCATTGGCTACTGAAAGAATTGTCCTAACTTGAAACCAAACCACAGTGGAGTTGTCTACATTTTGATTCTAAAGCACAATTAAGTGCTATTTTCGCTCTGTTCTTTCCGTTTTTGAACCTAAACAGTTCCAGAATCGCATTCAGCACACAAAATTCTATGAGAAACAATATCTCGAAATCGCAAAAAAAAAAAAAAAAAAAAAAAAAAATGGAGTTTAATTTCGATACTATCCTCCTCAAATGATGAAACTGTAGAAGCTATCCAAAGAGCATTTGTTCAGAGTCCAAAGAAATCAGTTCGTTAATGTGCCCGACAATTAGGACTACTGAAAACAACAGTTGATAGAGCTCAAAAGAAACGTCTTCATCTGACTGCTTATAAACTTCAATTGTTACATCACAAAGTGTGAGTTTGCTGTGGATAAGCTTAATGAAATTGACAACGACGAACAGTTTTTAGGTTGTGTGCTGTTCAGCGATGAGGCCACTTTTCACGTTTCTGGGCATGTCCACTGACACAATGTAAGAATATGGACAAATGAATCAGCACATGACTTCGTTGAGCATTCTATTGTCGTGTGGTGGTTCTTCGTTAAATACGCGACGAAATTATTCACGTCATACACGAATCACATTCAAATTTTGCCAGGCACAAAACACACTGCACTTTTCTTTGGACATCCATCTTGTAAAATTAATTGTAATGATGAAAATTATTGCGTTCGATTGTAACTTAGAGACGACAAACTTTGACAGTTTTATTTTCATCTGGCACAAATATTACATTTCTACCTCTATTCATTCTATTCCATGTAGCACGTATGGGCGAATCCAGAAATGTATATAGAGTGTTAGTTGGTAGGCCGGAGAGAAAAAGATCTTTGAGGAGGCCGAGACGTAGATGGGAGGATAATATTAAAATGGATTTGAGGGAGGTGGGATATGATGATGGAGACTGGATTAATCTTGCTCAGGATAGGGACCGATAGCGGGCTTATGTGAGGGCGGCAATGAATCTGCGGGTTCCTTAAAAGCCATTTGTAAGTAAGTAAGTATTCATTCAAAAATATAATCGTCTGAAACCCCACTATGACTTCTGAGACAGAGTGTATATTTAAAATGAAAATTTTTATAATAATGTATATTGAATTGAAGTACTTGTTCACAAATGATCAAATTATAATAGCGAACTCTGAAATTAAATTACAGACTGCAGTACATAAGCTATGGCTACTTACAAAAGATTACAATCTAAAAATGTCTATCAATACAACTAAAACGATGACAATCCATGGAACCTTTAACACAAGAACGAAAATAGTTATTGATTCAGAAAGAAGCGAGCAGGTCTGCACATTTAAATACTTTGGCTGCATTATTTCATACTTGGAAAACATAGATTTAGATGAAAATTTGTCAAAATATCAATATACATATGAGGAGATGATTTAAGTCCGTGCCCATTTCTTTTAGGGCTCATCCTGACATTTGTCTTAGCGCCTTAGGAAATCCACGGAAGACCACAGACAGGTTGAGAGGAAAACCTTGAGGCACTTTAAATAGAAAATTGAGGGAAAACCACTTAAAAATTTTGTTTCGATGGTATCTTGATTGACCTCAGAATAAACCTTTCATGTCAAAATGTTAACACATTTTTGTATTGTGTACTCGAATATGTCTCGTCAAAAATGTTAAAGTAATCGCTGGACACAGAAATGTCTGCAACAAATTAGACGGGGAAGCCGCGACCCGCAAAGGGCTGTAACGCTGAAAGAAATTTTGAGACAGTCTGTACATTCAGAAAACAAAGCGGAAATTCGTGACAGTTGTCTTCAGCGAGGACTTGTCTGAACGTTTGTAAAAGGAGTTGATTTTAATAGTTCTGAAGCACATTTCTGGCATACATTAATGTACAGCTTCCTGTTTTGCTGTCATTATTCTCTGCATTGTTTCGCATGCTGTTACGTTGTCATAAATTGTATTATAATTATTGCGTAAGCCACGAAAGTTAGAAAGTAAACTGTTTGTTCGGGTTACAGGCTTTTTTTTTTGTCGGTCCAAGTGTTGTTCTCAGCTGACCTTAGTTCCTAAAATATTTCAACTACTTGGGTACATAATTATATTGGAGTGCAAGTTGTCCGTATTGCGTATAACGTCCCCCCCCCCCACTAGACATATTTCTTCGCGTAGCGTTCTCGGCTGCAAATCCTAAGAAACGGATTCGATTTTTATTAGGGGAGTGGGAGTTCATCTTGTCCCAGTGGCGTAGCCAGGAATTTAATGTGTGTGTGGGGGGGGGGGACAAATTTGGGAATATCACTTTGCAAATTTGCTCATAACTTACATGCAACATATTTAACGGACAATAATAATATAAGGATTCAGAACCATAGTGGGCCAAGCGCCATTTACTAAAACCGTAGAAAACAAGGGTTAAAATGAAGTTATCACCATAATTCAATGGAAACATATAGCAAGTAATATAAAGTATACACATTAAAACTAAATGATATGTCAATCTGCATCAAACTATGCTATTCACTTGACTTTAACCCTTGCTTTCTCCGTTTTTAATAAATGGCGCTTGGCCCACTATGGCTCTGAACCCTTCAATTATTGAATAATTTGGATAATTTCGAGGGAAAAATTGTTCCGGGGCCGGGCATCGAACCCGGGACCTTTGGTTAAACTTACCAACGCTCTACCAACTGAGCTACCCGGGAACTCTACCAGACTACTACGAAATTTAAAATCAATTTAGACTCCCCAAAAGTTGTTATAAAGCAAAATCCATTCTCCGTCGTTGTAGAGTATATCAACAGGCGCCGATCCTAAGTAAATTACTTAATCTAGTTATTTTATTTTTTGAAAAACAATGGTCAGTTTACAGCAATGTGTCAGTAAAAGTATAAAGGATTTGCTATTCTAAATGTTGACCATTGTCGGTAGAAACAAACATCTTCATCCTTAAGGGTTTTAAGAATCTGAATAAACTTGTTCAGTAGTAAAAGACTTCATATGTAAAAGTGTAATAATAATAATAATAATAATAATAATACTAATAATAATAATAATAATAATAATAATAATAATAATAATAATAATAATAATAATAATAATAGTAAATAGACATTAATAAATCTTCCTACCGGACTGGGCGACAAGATATTTTTACGATCCTATTTTCTTACTATACAAAATGCAGACTAGCTCTTGTGATATTACAAAAATATAATTATGCATTAGAGGAATTCGGATATTCAGTCTTTTCTCCTAAACTATTCTGTGTTTGGACAATAGTATGAGGACTAAGAAATAAACATTCGAAAGAGACATGTCCTCCATGTCGTGTCTTGCTGTAAAAAGTGACGCAGAGTATAGACGGGACTCGAACCCGGTGTCTTTGATGACGAAGCTCCAAATGGCCAAGAGTGTTTTATGCTCAGTTTTGTGGTAAACGTTCGCGGTCACGCACGGGAGAGGCTGCGTGTTGTTGTTCACCACTCTCTGTTACTTAACACTGAAGTATGGGCATGGAATTTGTGACCTTGCAGCTATTACATTACAAGCGCATCCATCGTAACGTGGTGGCCACTGAGTTATGCATATGGTCAGGTGTACGATTATCTGGGTCTGTGGATTTGGCTGGATTGATGATTGATTGGACAGCTACTGATTCGCTTACTGAATGATTGAATTGACTGTTGAATAGGCTGACAGATTGACTGACTGACGAGTTAAATGACTGATAGGCTAACGGAATGACTGACGGGCTAAATCACTGATAGGCTAACGGACTGACGGGCTAAATAGCTGATAGGCTAACGTACTGACTGACGAGCTAAATGGCTGATAGGATAACGGACTAAATGGCAGATAGGCTAACGGACTGACGGGCTAAATGGCTGATAGGCTAACGGACTGACTGACAGACTAAATAGCTGATAGGCTAACGGACTGACGTACAGGCTAAATAGCTGATAGGCTAACGGACTGACGGGCTAAATAGCTGATAGGCTAACAGACTGACTGACAGACTAAATAGCTTATAGGCTAACGGAATGACTGACGGGCCAAATGGCTGATACGCTAACGTACTGACTGACGAGCTAAATGACTGATAGGATAACGGACTGACTGACAGACTAAATAGCTGATAGGCTAACGGACTGACGTACAGGCTAAATGGCTGATAGGCTAACGGACTGACGGGCTAAATGGCTGATAGGCTAACGGACTGACTGACAGACTAAATAGCTGATACGCTAACGGACTGACGTACAGGCTAAATGGCTGATAGGCTAACGGACTGACTGACAAACTAAATAGCTGATAGGCTAACAGACTGACGGGCTAAGTAGCTGATAGGCTAACGGACTGACTGACGGGCTAAATGGCTGATAGGCTAGCGGACTGACGGGCTAAATGGCTGATAGGCTAACGGACTGACTGACGGGCTAAATAGCTGATAGGCTAACGGACTGTCTGACGGGCTAAATAGCTGATAGGCTAACGGACTGACGGGCTAAATGGCTGTTAGGCTAACGGACTGACTGACAGACTAAATAGCTGATAGGCTAACGGACTGACTGACGGGCTAAATAGCTGATAGGCTAACGGACTGACGGGCTAAATAGCTGATAGGCTAACGGACTGACTGACGGGCTAAATGGCTGATAAGCTAACGGACTGACTGACAGACTAAATAGCTGATAGGCTAACGGACTGACGGGCTAAATAGCTGATAGGCTAACGGACTGACGGGCTAAATGGCTTATAGGCTAACGGACTGACTGACGGATTAAATGGCTGAATTGTTGTGGCATACGAACATTTTGACGTAAGGTATTCAAATAACATTATTTTTTTCATAAAATTAATATATAATTTCTTTGCATGAGTCTGGGATAGAAAGATCTTAATTACATATGCGATATGAAGAAAACAGTTCGAAGGAAAAACTGTATACAGTATGAGAAGTAAAAATTCCTTCAGTTTCAAACATTCTGAAGATGCGAATGTCCGTAAAGTTTTGAAATCTGTTGCATCACCGCAGTACTTCCTCTCTGCTCCAACACAAGATAGTATTTTAATAATCGAAGTAGTGTTTAAACAAGATGTGTAGTGAAAGTGCATATAATGCGTTTTTCCTCTCGCGCTGAAATTCAAGCTACGCGCTTTCTCCGTGGATCCTTGCACCTTTTCCTAATTCAGGAACGCGTCGTGTTGCTCTGTGGTTGACTGTTAGTTAATTTCACCGGCCGAAATGTCTCTGCGGTCGTGGAACATCTCGTGTAACTAAACCGCTTCGGTACGGCGGAAGGTCTTCGCCATGGAAACCACACAGTTTCACTTTGTTAGCGTGTTCTTCCTAGGATGTAGTTGTGTGAAGAAATAAGTCCTCATTGATTGTAAATGATTGAATTGACAACTTATTTTGTACTGTTGTTATTTAACGACATTGTATCAACTGCACGGCTGTCCAGTGTCGGTGGAAAATTGGTGAGGTGAGTCCGAGAATTCGTTTGGGATTATCTGACATTCGCATTACAGTTGGGGAAAACCTCGGAAAATATTTCAAACAGATGAATCACTCGCTATTGCCTAAGCTACCCTTGTCTTACAACAGGAGCGGCTTTAGGCCTACATACGAATATTTGTTGTACTACATGTAGTTATATCGTGCGTTTAGTATTGTAAAACACCGACAAAATAAATAGGTCTCTATTATTTCTTTCGAAAAAAAAATTCATATTAGATTAACTCTGAGAAAGGAATATATGCAGAGTCAACCGTAAGTAATGTCATTAATTTCAGGGGGTTATTCTTTGAGATATTTCAAACAGGAATTTTTCTCGTTTTTTGCTCCCTTTTCGAGATAAAATAGTTTTATAAGAGACATTTCATAGCGTGTTTTGGGAAAGCCGTTTATTTAATTCCCAATATGGCCAGTCAGTTTAAGAGAACAGTATTTTATGATAATAAATTATGGAAAGAATTTTACTTTTGTTCTTTAAATGTGCAGAAATTTGATCCGAACATTTAAAGGACAAAACTAAAAATTATTCTTTCAATCATTTATTGTCATAATACACTACTCTCTTAAATTGACTGAGCAGACGGGTATTGGGAATTAAATCAGTGACTTTCCCAGTGACAAGATTTTAAAACACGCTATGAAAAGTTTTTATAAAACATTTTTTATCTCGAAAAGGAAGCAAAAACGAGCAAAATTATATTAAACTTTTTTGTTTGAAATAACTCAAAGAGTAACCCCCTGAAACATTACTTACGATTCACGCTGCATAGGTATATATAATTATGGTTTATTTAACGACTCTCTCAACTGCAGAGGTTATATCAGCGTCGCTGGTGTGCCGGAATTTTGTCCCGCAGGAGTTCTTTTACATGCCAGTAAATCTACTGACATGAGGCTGTCGCATTTAAACACACTTAAATGCCATCGACCTGGCCCGGGATCGAACCCGCAACCTCGAGCATAGAGGCTACATATTACTCTAATCAGACTTCAGATGCATACAAACAGTTGTTCTTCCTCTGACACGTATCGTCAAGTGAGATGTACTGCCTGATAATAGAGGTACATATCAGCCAAAACCTCAGTCAGAGGCACACTGTAACATTTACTTTATTTTGTGCGAGATCGTGCGTATTTGCTTGTTTTCCGCACAGAACCAATACGCGGTAAGTGTGAAATACCACATTCAGTATTCCCAACGTAACACACATAACAATTTCCCTCCTCTTACCGCTTAAGCGCGACATTCATTTTACTGCTGTAGGCTTTTAACATATTATTTTTAGAGACGTTTAACATATTAATAATTATAAATTGGGAACTTACCACTGCAATTTCACCTAAATTGCAATGTTAATTATTGTTTTTAAATATTTGCAAAAATTAAGTAAAGTCTACTACTCCACGAAACTTATTGCATTCCTGATACAAGTAACATTAAGGAAGCCGTGAAAAAATCAACAATATTCCAGATGCCGATGTTATTACTGCAATATGTTATATAAATAATATTGTTAAAATATTAAAATGAAAACTAAATCATTACATAACCTTACCGTTTGTTTTAAGTTCGCATTTATAGACTGTGGGGAAAAAAAGACATACGTATATCACGGCCTGCTGGAGTATAGTAAACACAGAAAACATTTTATAGCAACAATGTCGAAGAAAGATATTTTGGTTTTCCGAAGTTGCCGTCATTAAACAGAAACCAAGATGGAGATTTCATTGCAACTAATTAGAAATTCGTCTTTCAGGTATGTAATAAACGATCTTCGCACAAAATAATGTACGATACACGAGCGGTATGTTTGTTTTCATGTTCTCGGAAATTAAAAAAGCTCAACTACGTTTCGCTTTTTCAATCTTTTCCTCGAACATGAAAACGTCAACATACCGCTCTTGTAACGTATATTACTATTTTCAAACTCAGCATGAAATTACAATATCACTCCTCTACATTCTGTGGCGCTTTCTACCTTGAAAGAATCTCGTACAGTCCGTGGTCAACATAATGCGGACCCTTCGTTTAAAGCTGCTTGTACACGATCATATTTTCCTTCCAATTCAACACTTTAGAAGAAAACCTGTCAAAGATTTTCATATTGCTAAACATTTGACAAGATTTTAAAACATGTGCTTCGAGTTCATTGTGACCTATATTGATCTAGCTACCAAATATTACAATATAAATATGTAAATTCTTTGGAGAATAACTAGGCTATACAGAACAATATTTGTATTATCATTTTTAGTAAATTATGTTACGACGCTTTATCAACATCTTAGGTTATTTAGCGTCTGAATGGGAAGAAGATGATAATGCCGGTGAAATGACTCCGGGGTCCAGCATCGAAAGTTACCCAGCATTTACTCATATTGGGGTGAGGGTATACCCCGGAAAATCCTCAACCAGGTAACTTGTCCCGACTGGGAATCGAACCTGGGTCATCTGGTTTCGCGGCCAGACGCGCTAGCCGTTACTCTACAGGTTGTGACTTGTATTACTTAATTGCACGGTACACTAAAACAACATTACGATAGCATGTTGTTTTCAAACAAAATGTTTATATTCGTTTCCTAAGATATAGTGACAGAGGAGTAGCCCTCTTGGATATAGGTTAGTATCTTCTTCATTCAAGAAAATACATGTATTGGTACTTATCTCTGCCTTATAGTTTCCTCATTTTATTGTGATATTCTACAGAATTCACTGCGTGCAGACATGAAATAGTAATTCGCAAACAAATTTTCTCTGCAAGGACGCCAACCTTTTTGCGGATCTAGGCACCATAATATTTTCGAACGTTCCCAGCCATTTTCCCCGAATAGCCGCTTTTCCGAGAGTACTTTCTCCTGAATATCAATTTATAGAATCGACGTTCCCGAAGGCAACTTTCCGAAGCCAAGTCCCCGAATTTAAGTTGATATTCACTTCGCCGATTGTAATTCTCGGAAATACACAACAGAGACATTTGTTGACAATGACCATTTGTTGCCAGGAAACACACAAAAACCATTTTCTCATTTAATAAGTAAGTTATCAATAACATGACATCATTATGTTGTAAATTAAGAAGTTACTAGAAATATGACAGTTCACGCTACCATTATACCTCAGGACGTAGAGGGAAGAAGCTCCTTTTGGATGGTTACGTATATTTGAAGAGAAGGAATGAGTCAGGAAACAAAATTCATTGGGATTATAATAAGGTACAACACTTGGACATAACTTCACTTTATAAGGTGAGGGATCACCAGAATTCAATTCTTCCATAGTTTTCAATATATTATAATAAAAGTATATGATGATATATTTTACCATTTTTATGTGCCATTCAGGAATTTGGATTTCGGAAAAACAAAAATTGGCACATATGCATTATAGGGGCCAATCTCCTTATCGGTTAAATGGTATGAATGCTACTATCGATATGTATTATTGTTATAATCGACATAAAATACGTTGCCAACTTCTAAATTAACAGTCGGTTTTATAGTCGCGACGCTGTTATTCCCGGCGTGACTCCTCCTCTTTGTTTACGTCTTCGGAAGTGAAGGCTCTATAAAGTCTAGGTAGGTAGTATCGTTCGCCATTTTTGTTCTTTCGTTGTCGAGCTAACAGACGAGGGATCTATTTGCCGTACCGTTAAACATTATCATGTCGTAGCTCCTATAATAATAAATCAAACACACGTAATTGAGCAAATAATTGCGCGGCAAATAACGTCCTCGTGTACTTTCTGCGAACGCCAACGAAAGATCCAAAATGGAGGACGATTATATTAAGTATTTATTGAGCCTCAGGAAATGCATGACTTCTTCCTCAGCGAATTACAAGACGCACACGTTTAAATGTAGAGCGACGGGACTATATATTGTTGACTTGTAGCCTACTTCAAAATGGAAATAACGATAGTAATAGTAAAATATATTTTCCCTGGACCAAAAATATAATAGAAAGTGACTGAAATCACATCAGTAGTAACAAACTGTTTTTTTTTAATACGGTAGCATTTAATGCTTATCGAATATCGAATGCTAAAAACGCTAATCGAACCATTACTTCCGCTGACTTTTCTTTTTTACGTATAATGTGTGATGGGTAGCCCCTATAATGCATCCGTTTCCAAAAATTAAAGAAATCGGGAAAATGTAAGGAGGGAATGCGGATTGAGGAATATTGATTTCGAGAAATATATTGTTCGGAAAAATGGATATTCGGGAATTCGGATCCAGTAGAATGTAAGGTAATCATTTTCGAATCCCATTGATGAATTCCTTCAAAGAATTGTCAGGTATTTGATAAATAGAACATGTTTTTTTTTTTACTTTCAGGACAATCAAATACTTTTAAAACGTTGTGACTTCACAATAAAACTTTTTTCCTTAAAGTATTGAAAAGTGTTGTGAACCATTGAATTGAACGAAAATTTGATCGTGTACAAGCATTTTTAGATAGCATAGGACATCTCGCTGACATCTGCAAGATTCGAACTCACGACCTGCTTGTCACCCATGGTTAAAATAGCGGCTGAACCGGTCCGTACTTAAAAGATAATTCATTACTTACCTAAAATTGGAGAAGAGTTCGCAGTGTGAAAACCGGCCCAACACTTCACCGTGCACTAGTTCTACACACGCGGTTTTCTTATTCACGAGTTTTATTGGCAGACCACTTTGAGGTTGAACATGTCCACACAGTAGAAAGTCTTGCAGCAGACTGACTGGAGAGGCGTGGGGAATTCTCCAGGTGCCGGCTGTGAGAGCAAGAGGAGGCAGAAAATGTATCAAACAGCATCATTCATTCTCTTTTCAACAGCCATCCGTTCCCAAACTGCAGGCGTCATCGTGAAACATTAATTGATGTCTTATAATGCATGGGAAGTGGAAGGTTTTTCCGCTACAAATCCACCCTCTTCCCTCGCTGCGTTCGATTCCTTCTAGGGAGGATGGCATTTATCCATTATTCTCTGTATGTGTGTCCCTTGCCGTGTGTTTTATTGTGTTGTCTGAGGCGTTGACCTTATGTCATGTAATGTAATGTAATGTAATTTATATTTATTATTAAGTTATATGTACACTCACAAAACGCAAAAAATGATGAAAAATTAGAATTTTCAAAATATAACAATTTTAATAGAGAATTTTCTCCCCTTTAATTTGATATAAGAATTTTCGATTTATGCCTTATGGTTTTTCAAATGTCGCATTTTCCAAAATTCTGCGTCATCAGCCATGGTCACTTCAACGAAGATCACTCCAAAAGTAATGCACAACATTTTTTTTTAATTTATTTTTTATTCCAAACCTTTGCAATTTATGGAGGTCATAGATATATCCTTCCCCCTTGTATTCAAATTTAATTTAAGTCGTTCCCTCGTGCACGCTACTAAAGAGTGGCTTGGACGTGTTGATCCAGACTTTTATCGTGCAGGTATACAGGCCCTCATTCCAAGGTGGCGTAAGGCAGTTGAAGGGTGCTGGGATTATGTGGAAAAGTGACGTATTGTTCCTGAAGGATGTATCTACATTCTATGAAAATAGCAAATCTGTAGGATAAAAATGTAATTTTTAAATATATATTGTGGATTAATTTTGGAGTGATCCTCGTAGCTGTCAATCCCCTCGTCCAGCATTGCCTGTAAAATAAACTTCTTGGTAGTCCCAAAATAGATGCATAGATATCAGGGCATGATCATTAGGTTGAAAACACGTTTTCACATAATGAAGTAATTTATAATATTTTACTGTTAGTCACAAAACTGTAAATTTGTATGTCAGTAATGTTGTACGTCATTTTAATAAGAGTCCAGAAGTAGAAATTAAAATTCTGAGGAAGGTGGACATAAACCCTGGGACAAACACCATCGCAGGAATTGTTGCATCAATGAAAAATAAGGACAAAAATGCCAAAAAAAAAAACATTTATCACCTGAAGTTAAAACAAGGCGGAGGTATTTGAGAGGCAGAAAGAAGCTGAAACTGGACCGACATGAAGCTGCTTAAGGGGTGACATATGATGATGGAGTCTTCTAGGCTCTGAAAGTTTGTGGCTCATTTCCTGTAAATAGTAATTTTAGAATATTTAATTCTTTTAAACATGATATCTCAGACAAATATGGTGATACCAAGAAGATATTTGTGTCATTTTGAAGCTTGAACTGTCTCCTAGTGCCTGACAATGAGTAAAATAACATTAATATAGTTAATAATCATCTATGGTTATTTTACATGATTTATGCAACATAAAATATTAGTATAAGTTACATACATGGTAATATTTAATTAATGTATATTATTTTATTGGGTTATATTACGACGCTGTATCAACGTCTCAGGTTATTTAGCATCTGAATGAAATGAAGGTGATAATGCCGGTGAAATGAGTCCGGGGTCCAGCACCGAAAGTTACCCAGCATTTGCTCGTATTGGGTTGAGGGAAAACCCCGGAAAAAACCTCAACCAGGTAACTTGCCCCGACCAGGATTCGAACCCGGGCCACCTGGTTTCGCGGCCAGACGCGCTGACCGTTACTCCACAGGTGTGGACTTAATTAATGTAAATGAAAATAAAAAAATAGCTCTATGTCAGGCACTAAAAAATAGTTTTAGCTATAAAACAATGAAAAAAATGTGGCTTATCTTAAAAACTGCATGATCTATCTTGCTTCAAGTTGTATGTCAAAATTATAAACAAAATAATTTTTATAAACAATTTAGAGGTACCATTCTCAATTGCATAAAAATTTTACAGAGCAAAATTATGCAAAACAAAATTTTTTTATGTAAAGGTGTACATATACCTTAAGTTCCATGCAGGCAATAGACAGTGTCAAACTCAAACATATAATGGTGAAAGAGTAGTGGAACGGAGAAAAATTCTCTCCGGCACCGGGATTTGAACCCGCGTTTTCAGCTCTACGTGCTGATGCTTTATCCACTAAGCCACACCGGATTCCCATCCCGATGCCGGATCGAATCCTCTCAGTTTAAGTTCCACCTCTTGGGTTCCCTCTAATGGCCTACCCTCATGCACTGCGTCATAGATGTATGACAGTGGGACTATGTCCACACATTGTATGTGTATACATATTGTATGACGCAGAATATCTGCACGGAAATATCGTATGTACTTCGGTACATCATAATAATATATCAAACATATAAAACTTACATACTACGTAATTTGGCCTATATACTACATATTTTCAATATTCATATTTAAAAATTCGTCAATGGATTAGAATGGACCTATAACTAACGATTTATATATCTTGTTTTAAAACATTTAAAATTAAAGTTTTTAACATCTTTTGGCAGTCTGTTAAACAATTTCGGGCCCAGATATACAGAGTGAAGTAATGTCGTTAATTTCAAGGGGTTATTGTTTGAGATGTTTGAAACAAAAAGGTTTAATACAATTTTGTTCGTTTTTGCTTCCTTTTCGAGGAAAAAAAAAAATGTTTTATGGAAAACATTTCATAGTGTGTTTTGGGAAAGTCATTGATTTAATTCCCAAAAAGATCAGTCAATTTAAGAGAGCACTGTATTATGATAATAAATAATTGAAAGAATTTTAGTTTTGTTCTTTAAATGTGTAGAAATTTGATCCGAACAAATGTAAGTTTTCATTCTGAAAAGGAATTTTAAAATGCAGCATTTGTTCGGATCAAATTTCTGCACATTTAAAGGACAAACCTAAAATTCTTTCAATCATTTATTATCATAATATACTTACTTACTTACAACCCGGAGGTTCATTGCCGCCTCACATAAGTCCGCCATTGGTGCCTATCCTGAGCAAGATTAATCCAGTCTCTACCATCATATCTCACCTCCCTCAAATCCATTTTATTATCATAATACACTGCTCTCTTAAATTGACTGAGAATATTGGGAATTAAATTCCCACAACACGCTATGCAATGTTTAACATAAAACAACTTTTTATCTGGAAAAGGAAGTAAAAACGAGCAAAATTGTATTAAACTTTTTTGTTTGAAATATCTGTAAGAATAACCCCCTGAAATTAATAACATTATTTACGGTATAGAGTGGAAGTAATGCAACAATGCAGATTTTAGCAACTTATTCTTTGAATGGTGTACAACAAAAAAATTATAATACCGTATCAGTCCCAAATGAGTACTTCGCGCAGAAAAAATAATCTCCTAAATGTTAACAGTGTTTAACTCGATAAGTATTACCCGTATGATTCTGATTTTTACTCTTATCATTAGAGAAACTGATAAGAAATTATTTATCCCTTTGCATTTTTTCAATAAACTGGACGGTTTTCTGCAAATTAGATAAAAATATTAACACATACCGTTATTTCCTGCCATTAGGAAATCTGGCAACCCTACTGCACTGACTAAGAGATGGATTGCTGTTATTCAGACCTGAGTTCGTGTGTGTATTCGTGGGTGAGCCGGTGATGCGCTGTTGCCAAACCACGCAGACTTTCAGCCTAATTTTCTAGTTAATCATATACTTAATTACGAAATGCATAATAGGTTTATTTTATTTCTTTTAATGTATTCTATTGCCTCTTTCGATTTGCACAGTTTTATCACTTCCATCCTGTGTATAGCAGTTTTGCGTTTTACTACGCACAACAGATGGCAGATTAACTTTATTTTTGGACCTAGTCTGATAAATAATATGTTTATCACTTCTTAAAATCTGATTGTCAGAAGTAGCCTACTATGCATAAAAAGTCATACAATAAAAATGTATAAATTTTAAGCAGTGTAAATACGTCAGTTTATAAACAAATGGCCAGCATGATACTCTATTATTATTATTATTATTATTATTATTATTATTATTATTATTATTATTATTATTATTATTATTATTACAGTTACTCCTTATTCGAATTGTATTTTTTTAATAGCAATATTTCTTTGGATCTTTTATTTTCACTCCGAAGTAGGATACCATATTTAACTAAATATTATTGATTATAAATAGAATAGTTATAGTGTTGACTGCAAGTACTACTGCTTATGGATTTTTTTTTAAAGTTAGATAATAAATTATTGAGGTGTTTTACAAAAATTCAAAATTATATTAATTTATAATTGGCTCATTCTCGAAAAAGCCGAAGTTTGTGCTCGGGAGTGTTCTTGAAAAGGTAAAAGTAGTAATATAAAAGTGAAGGCAATATTTTTAGGAATCCATTTTTCTGTTAGAGAAAAGTTTACAAAAATAATTTATACTTATATTTTCTTTTTAACACAAAATTATTCATTAATGTTAGGTGTTAGGTTGGATAATAATTGAAGGAGTGAGAATGAGACAGACCAAAGGCACACTTAAAAAAATGTTTTTTTTTTGTGCGAGTTCATTTCTTATACATATGAAGAAGCTAGCAGTAGAATATTATAAAAATTACTCAACAAATAACATAAGACGTATACTCCGAAGAAATAATAAATAAGACACCGCACTTAACAGTATTGAACTTAGAAGTTTGTTGTGTGACTTAGGACTATTATCATTCTCACCCCTTTATTAAAAATTGTATAGTTTCGGGCGGGAGTAACGGAAGAGGAGACCCGAAGACTACTACCGTAGCTTGAGGCTTGTTATATTTACCACTCCTGTTCTATGAATATTGTCTGAGGAATATAATTTCGAAAATGTTGCCCCCTTTTATTTAAACTAAGTAATTGAAAGAATAAGTGTATGATCAAAGACAAGTTTTGGTAATGCAAATCAACTTTCAGGTATAACTCCCTGTAAAGTTAATTTGAATAATTTCGAGGGAAAAACTGTTCCGGGGCCGGGCATCGAACCCGGGACCTTTGGTTAAACGTACCAACGCTCTCCCAACTGAGCTACCCGGGAACTCTACCCGACACCGATCCAATTTTTCCCTCTATATCCACAGACCTCAAAGTGGGCTGACAACCGTCAAGCAACCAACATTGAGTGCACACTAACTCTGTGTGACTTAAATTGTGGTTTTCTGTTACGTACAGTGACGTGTATTATGCAAATCAAGGTTTCAGGTATAACTCCCTGTAAAGTTAATTTGAATAATTTCGAGGTAAAAATTGTTCCGGGGCCGGGCATCGAACCCGGGACCTTTGGTTAAACGTACCAAGGCTCTCCCAACTGAGCTACCCGGGAACTCTACCCGACACCGATCCAATTTTTCCCTCTATATCCACAGACCTCAAAGTGGGCTGACAACCGTCAAGCAACCAACATTGAGTGCACACTAACTCTGTGTGACTTAAATTGTGGTTTTCTGTTACGTACAGTGACGTGTATTATGCAAATCAAGGTTTCAGGTATAACTCCCTGTAAAGTTAATTTGAATAATTTCGAGGGAAAAATTGTTCCGGGGTCGGGCATCGAACCCGGGACCTTTGGTTAAACGTACCAACGCTCTCCCAACTGAGCTACCCGGGAACTCTACCCGACACCGATCCAATTTTTCCCTCTATATCCACAGACCTCAAAGTGGGCTGACAACCGTCAAGCAACCAACATTGAGTGCACACTAACTCTGTGTGACTTAAATTGTGGTTTTCTGTTACGTACAGTGACGTGTATTATGCAAATCAATGTTTCAGGTATAACTCCCTGTAAAGTTAATTTGAATAATTTCGAGGGAAAAATTGTTCCGGGGCCGGGCATCGAACCCGGGACCTTTGGTTAAACGTACCAACGCTCTCCCAAGGTCCCGGGTTCGATGCCCGGCCCCGGAACAATTTTTCCCTCGAAATTATTCAAGTTTTGGTAACTCTATTGAGTTGCTAAGATACATAATATGTGAACCGAAGAATGAAAGGTGCATTTAAAAAAAAATGTAGAAAATTTCATTTTCTAACACTGACTTCCGATCAGAAGTTGCGCTCGGACGCGGGTTCGATTCCCGGTTGGATTGATTACCTGGTTGGATTTTTTCCGAGGTTTCCCCAACCATAAGGCGAATGCCAGTTAATTTATGGCGAATCCTCGACCTGATCTCGTCAAACACTATCTCGCTATCACCAATCCCATTGACGCTAAATAACATAGTAGTTGATACAGCGTAGTTAAATAATCAACTAAAAATATTAACACTGACTTTCAACTGTTTTCGCCGATTGTCAGTTGTTTCTCACCAGATACCACACGGCAGAAACAGCAAGCGAGCGGTTTTGAAAATGGCAGGCATAATTCAGTATGGTATTTTAGGTTGGGGAGGAATGGCAAAATCGACTCTCCATCTTTAAATTTGCTCCAAAAAAGAATTATCAAAATTTGTCTATATAAACCTTTTGATTACCCAACAAAATTAATTTTTCAGGAATTTGGTGTATCAAATCTAGAACAAATTTATAAACAAACATTGCTGATTTACTTCCATAAAAACCACAATAAATTTAAATTTGATCCTCACGAATACCGTACCAGACAAAATTACAGTTTCTTTCTAAATATTCCGAAATGCCACACAACTGCCGGATTAAAACACAGCAGAAGTTTTGGACCCAAAATATATAATGAATTAATTAGAGCTTACCCTGAGCTAAGTACACTTAACTCACATAGATTTAAGAAACAAATCATATTAATTATTTAATTGTTTAAGCTAATTGAGTTAAAAATTGATACTCTAATATTTATGTACTTTTGTATTTTCTATTTGTATATAGACCCTATTATTACATGCTGTATTATTTCACCACTTATTAATGTTATTGTGCTCAATGAACTCTCTTAATTTTGTGATATATTTTGTATAACTGATCTGAACTGCGCCCGAACACGAGCTTCTGCTCTTTCGGGCTGCAATGACTAATGTAGCTCAAGTGTAAAGTATTAAATAAATTATTATTATTATTATTATTATTATTATTATTATTATTATTATTATTATTGTTATTACTTTAAAAATGACTGTTTTTTGTTGAGAAGCGCACACAAATCAAATTGCTTCAAAAACCATGTTATTGACAACTAGTATATGAGACAATTAAGAAAGAAATGTACTTGAACTGGGGGACCTCTCGTTCTTCAGTCGAATGCTCTACCACTGATTTATACCGCCGTTTCCTTTTATTGAGAAAAAGTTTCGCTGTTACAATAAGGGGAATTGTCTCTATACCAGCATTGACGAACGGCTGTTTAAAATAGTGTACGACACACATGTTAAAGGTAATTTTATTTTGTTTGTGGGATTGCTTCACTCGGCTTCGGCATCGTTTCGCAAACATCCCTACTCCCAGGATGAAATGTCATTTTAACACTTGTATCGTAAATAACTATTACATCACAATAGTCCCTCTAATGGACCTAATGAGAAGGTAGAAAATAAGACGGGTTTTTATTCTAGTAGGCTAATGAATGGTTTACTCAATCTCGGGTTTAAAAATGGAGAAAATATGTGTAGAGCTATACATTCACTTGTAGAAAGAAGAAAACCAATATATTTTACCATTGAAATACACATTTATATGCAAAAACAAATGCAAGTGTAGTCGACGAAGATAAAATTGTGAAATAAAATAACTTTCCATACGTGTCAGAAAGTATATGCAAGTCATACCTAGAGTAACATCTTCACTTTCGACTAGTTGAAGTTCTGTGCTTAAATTATATTGCTTGAGAAAAAGACGAAAGCAGAGGAAACTTCGTGCTTGAATTGTTTATTACGCTGTATTTCACACTACCTCAATGAGAAGTAATTTTGTTGCTGAAACAATTGAAGTACTCCCACGCACATACACGAAGCTTTCGAGAGGTGTCTTTAAATCTGAAAAGAATTAAGAAAATAAGGTCTTAAAAAGGCATTTAACGAACAGCTGTCATTGTTATGCGCGTAAAAATGGACATCACATTGATGAATGCTTCCTAATGAAACCAAGTACGTAATAATACATATTATACGACTTTCTACTGTTTTCTAGGGCGAGTTCAAGAGACAGAATTCAGTTTGTCATCTAAAGGCGTTCAAAGCTTTCTTTGTAGTTTAAGTAAATGCTGCTTTTTGGATGTGAAACACGGGAGCTAACGAAATAAATAATTGCTGAAAGACACCCATTTCAAATTCCTTCTCATCTTTTCTTCTTTTTCTCATGGCCCTTTTTTCCCCTCATCTTTTCTTTATCCTCATTATCCTCATCTTTTTCTTTGTTCATTCTCCTTGTTTTTTATTTTTCCTCTTTTATCTCATCTTTTTCTATGTACCTTTCTTCCTTATCTTTTCTTTTTCATCCGTTTCCTCGTCTTTTTCTTTATTAATTTTTTCTTTTTTCTCCTTTTCCTCATCTTTTTTTTATTAATTTTTTCTTTTTCTTCCTTTTCCTCATTTTTTTCTTTGTACATTTTCTTTTTCTTCCTTTTCCTCATTTTCTTTCTTACATTTTCCTTTTTTCTTTTTCTCCTTTTCCTCATCTTTTTGTAGGCCTACCTTTCCTTATTTTTTTCTTCTCCCTTCTTTTTCTAATCTTCTTCTTTGTACCTTTCTTCTTTATCTTTCCTTTTTCCTTCTTTTCCTCATCTTTTTTGTACATTTTGCTTTCTTTCATTTTCCTCCTTTTCCTAATATTTTTTGTACCTTTCTTCGTTATCTTTTCTTTTTCCTCATTTTTCATCTTTTTCTTTTAACCTTTTTTCCTTATCGTATCTTTTCTTTTTCCTCCTTTTCCTCATCTTATCTTTGAACATTTTTTCCTTCTCGTATCTTTTTTTTTTCCTCCTTTTTCGTCTTTTTCTTTGAACCCTTTTTCCTTATCTTTTCTTTTTCCTCCTTTTTCATCTTTTTATTTGAACCTTTTTCCTTATCTTTTCTTTTTTCTCCTTTTTCTCATCATTTTCTTTGAATCGTTTTTCCTTATCATTTCTTTTTTCATCTTTTTCTTTGAACCTTTTTTCCTTAGCTTTTCTTTTTTCCTTCTTTTTCTCATCTTTTTCTTTCAACCTTTTTTCCTTATCTTTTCTTTTTCTTCCTTTTCTCATCTTTTTCTTTAAACCTTTTTTTCTTTTTCCTCCTTTTTTGCATCTTTTTCTTTGAACCTTTCCTCCTTATCTTTTCTTTTCTTTTTCCTTCTTTTTCTCATATTTTTCTTTGTGCCTTTTTTCCTTATCTTTTTCTTCCTTTTTCATATTTTTCTTTAAACCTTTTTCCTTATCTTATCTTTTCTTTTTCCTCCTTTTCTCATGTTTTTCTTTGAACCTTCTTTCCTTATCTTTTCCTTTTCCTCCTTTTTCATCTTTTTTAACCTTTTTTTCCTTATTGCTTTTCTTTGAACCTTTTTTATCTTTTTTCTTTTTCCTCCTTTTTCTCATCTTTTTTGGACTTATTTTTCCTTATTTTTTCTTTATACTTTTTCTTATCTTTTTCTTTGAATCTTTTATCCTTATCTTTTCTTTTCTTTTTCCTCCTATCTCTCATGTTTTTCATCATCATTATCGTTATCATCTCCTTTTTGATATTGTTTCTCTTCGTCATTTCTCTTTCCAATTTCTTTTACTTTTCTTCGTCTTCTTTCTTATCTCGTATTCTTCTCCTTTTCTCAAGTCTTCAAGATGACTCAATGAAAGTGTTAACTTATGCTTTATGTCCCAAACTTTCTCCGACAGCTTTATTCCCGTCAGGTGTGGATGATGCCCATTATACGAGTAGTTTTAAATTCGGTCCTGCTGCTCTCTTTCCATTGAATGTGGGAACTCCTCCGCGGCTCGTGACCCACTCTGGACCGCTGGATGGCGGAAGGAAGGACGTTTGAGCAGCCTGACACCGATCTCGATGCGCAGTCCCAAGGTTTCTCTTCCCTCATTCGTTTTGCAATTAAGCACTAATTGTTTGGACGCGTCAGTTATTTTCTCGCATTTACCTCGTCACATTTTATAAGGACGCCTCCAATAGAGATCGGGGTGTTCTACACGTCTTACCGTTGACAGGTATAGCTTGACTTTTTTTTACTCTTTACGCTGTTTTCAATTTTCATTTCTCCATCTTTTACTTTCTCATTAAAAACTATTTTAATGCTGCAAAAACTTGATTTAAAGATTTTTGCGGAAACACGCTTTCCTCGTATCTCGAAATATTCGATAAAAGGGTGGTAGCGCATTTTGACGGAATCGTGGAAAAGTGAGAAAAGACTGGACTTCGTCTCCTCTCTTTCATTTCCGAGATTCTGTTACGCATTGAACTGGAAAATAGGTACACATGGCCTAAAAATACGATTTTTAGATTTTTACACTAAAAATTCTAAATATTGTTGTGAATCATTTCACAAAGTTACATTTTATTTACTTATTTTATTTTACTTTCTTTATTTTTACTAATGATGACGTCACTTGTGTTTACTGCCACAAAAACAGCTACATAAAAAATCTTCATACTTATTTAGCTACTTCTTGTAAGATAATTAAAAAAAAAAGGCCACCGGCGTGGGTGTCGGTTAAGGCGCTTGCCTACCGATCTGAAGTTGCGTTCGGGCGCGGGTTCGATCTCCGCTTGGGTTGATTACCTGGTTGGGTCTTTTCCGAGGTTTTCCCCAACCGTAATGTGAATGCAAGATAATCTATGGCGAATGCACTGCCTCATCTCGCTATCACCAACCTCATCCACGCTAAATAGCCTAGTAGTTGATACAGCGTCGTTAAATAACCAACTAAAAAAATTCAAAAAAAAAATATTTTCAATTCAAGTCAAAACATAAAAAGTTATTTGAGGTGCACAAGATAAATGGGACACCACCATTTGTTTCGTTGTGTTATTGTTTCGAATGGTAACATTATGGTATATTTTTGAACTAGTCTTAAAGAGCGTAGTTCATTGGACATGGTTAAATTATGTGATGCTATTTGAAAAAGTGATGACGTCACTTGTATCTTGTAGAAGAATGCAATTACATGAACCAAATTTCCATACTCATGTTAGTCTCTTGTCATGGCGCGTCCTCAGGTTGCGGATCGAGGAGACGGTCTACAGATATGGAGGGTAGCTGTGAATATATTGAATAAACAGTCGCGGACACCCGATGAGGGTGGTCCTCCAGGTTGGGGGTTGGGCGATGGGCTAATAACCCATCACCATAAAAAAAACAGCTTGTTACGAAACCTCAAAATAAGGGTGGAAAAATTCAAATATCTGGGAGCAACAGTAACAAATATAAATGATACTCGGGAGGAAATTGAACACAGAATAAATATGGGAAATGCCTGTTATTATTCGGTTGAGAAGCTTTTATCATCCAGTCTGCTGTCAAAAAATCTGAAAGTTAGAATTTATAAAACAGTTATATTACCGGTTCTTCTGTATGGTTGTGAAACTTGGACTCTCACTTTGAGAGAGGAACATAGGTTAAGGATATCTGAGAATAAGGTGTTTAGGAAAATATTTGGGGCTAAGAGGGATGAAGTTACAAGAGAATGAAGAAAGTTACGCAACACAGAACTGCACGCATTGTATTCTTCACCTGACATAATTAGGAACATTAAATTCAGACGTTTGAGATGGGCAGGACATGTAGCACGTATGGGCGAATCCAGAAATGCATATAGAATGTTAGTTGGGAGGCCCGAGGGAAAAAGACCTTTGGGGAGGTCGAGATATAGATGTGAAGATAATATTAAAATGGATTTGAGGGAGGTGGGATGTAATGATAGAGTCTGGATTAATCTTGCTCAGGATAGGGACCGATGACGGGCGTATGTGAGGGCGGCAATGAATTTCCGGGTACCTCAAAAGCCAGTAAGTAAGTAAGTAAAATAACTTCTTGTAAAATAACTTCCAAAAAAAAAATATTTTCAATTCCAGTCCAAACATAAAAGTTATTTGAGGTGGACAAGATATATGGGACACACTGTATAATATTTCACACTAAAAATACCCACTTCGGACAAAACGTGAAACCCATCCACGTTGCCCTTTGCATAGATTTCCGCGATGGTTGAAATCTCTGTTCTCTCTCCGGTACGGTCCCTCGCGGTTGCTTTGCGATAGCAACTGTTTCTGATTCTTGCAACAGTTATGAATGGCACTGCTCCACTTCCTTATTACGGCCATTTCACTTCATTGTACTTGCATTTCTCTTCAGCCGGTCCTTTGACGTTGGATTGCACCGTCTCTTACATAACTAGAAAATTACTCGAGTTGCGAGTATTGTAGTTTTTCATGGGAGTTTCAGTTGAGAAGAATAATATTAACACAGGGAAACTGTCACTCATTTTGACTGGCAGAATATTAACAGCTCCTTCATTTTGAACTGTGAAGTACGAAACATAATATGAAAAGACTCATTCTGTTACAATACTTGCAGAACAGTTCCGACTTTTAAATATTGGGAAAAGCCGTTAATATTCCAGCTTTTGGGTTCGAGATTCGACTTTTTAAACCAGGATGAGGGTAGTGGGTTTCAAAGGGTGGTAAAATTCTTAGTAGACGGTACTACTTCTTCCGGGAGAGAAATGAAGCTGGGAGTCCCGTGTTGTAAATGTATGGCACATGAACCCTGACCCTAATAGAGGGCTCCATGCAAAACTTATAGGCCATTTCTCGTCCGCGTTGTATCTCCACGGTGAATAATATTTGAAGTTGAAAG
This sequence comes from Periplaneta americana, assembly GCF_040183065.1. Taxonomy (NCBI): domain Eukaryota; kingdom Metazoa; phylum Arthropoda; class Insecta; order Blattodea; family Blattidae; genus Periplaneta; species Periplaneta americana. The sequence goes on along the minus strand of NC_091124.1, from coordinate 33,129,885 downwards.
CATCATTAAATAAAATACTACTACTGCTGCTCTACTGCTTCTTCTTCTTCTTCTTCTTCTTCTTCTTCTTCTTCTTCTTCCCCGAGACATTACATTTCTGTATTTCTGAACGGGTGGAAGAAATGGACAGATGTATAAGACGATTAATGGAAATGAGATGGTGGGAGGAGAATCGGATGACCACCGCAAAATCAGGCTAAATCCGGTCAACTGCTGCAGTTGAATTCGCCTGGATTCCAGATGCGATGACACCGGCAATTTGTGCCTTATATTTTTAACTACAGAGGCTATTCGTAGACAATGAGGTGATAACTATATTATTGGTAATTCTTTATTTAACATTCTTTTTGAACTACGTGCATTATTGATAAACAATGAGATGATAATATTGCAATTGTAATTATTTAATAATGATAATAATAATAATAATAATAATAATGATGATAATAATAATAATAATAATAATAATTTATTTTATTTTATTTTACCAGGCAGAGTTAAAGCCTTGAGTCCTTCTCTTCCGCTTAACCAGGTCTACAATTAATATAAGTATATAAGTAGTAGTCCATGTATTGTGGGTCCCTATCACCACGGCAAGGCGCGTCCTCAGATTGCGGATAGAGGAGACGGCCTCCGGATATGGAGGGTAGCTGCGAATATATTGAATAAGCAGTCGTGGACAGCCGATAAGGGGTGGTCCTCCAGCTTGGGGGTTGGGCGAAGGGCTAACAACCCATCACCGTAAAAAACAGCTTGTTACGAACCCATATAATAAGACTCGGACTGCACGCATTGTGTTCTTCACCTGACATAATTAGGAACATTAAGTCCAAACGTTTGAGATGGGCAGGGCATGTAGCACGTATGGGTGAATCCAGAAGTGCATAAAGAGTGTTAGTTGGGAGACCGGAGGGAAAAAATACCTTTGGGGAAGCCGAGACGTAGATGGGAGGATAATATTAAAATGGATTTGAGGGAGGTGGGATATGATGATAGAGACTGGATTAATCTTGCGCAGGATAGAGAGCGATGGCGGGCTTATGTGAGGGCGGCAATGAACCTACGTGTTCCTTAAAAGCCATTTGTAAGTAAGTACATTAGTAGTAGTAGTAGTAGTAATAATAATAATAATAATAATAATAATAATAATAGTAATAATAATAATAATAATAATAATAATAATAATAATAATAATAATAGGTACTTTGTAAAATAATATTATTGAAACTTATCTGAGTTACCAGTTAATCTGAATACATTTGAAATGTAAAGGTAATTATTTAGAACTATAATTTATAAAGTAAGATACAATTATTAAGATATTTAAATATAATCGCTGTGTAACATATTAAGAGAAGTCAGTTCAGTAAACTAGCCTGAAAGAAAACCTCAAATTATTAAATATTATTATTATATTATTATATTATTATGAATGAGTATTTATATCCTTTTTAAACTACAGAGACGATGAGATAATTGTAATTCTTTATTTAACATCCATTTTAAACAACTACAGAGACTCTTCATAGATGATGAGATCATTTTAATTCTAGGCTATTCAGAGGCTATTCAGGGACGATGAGATAATAATTTATTGGTGATTACAATTCCTCATTTGACGCCCTCTTTAAAGTACAGAGGCTGTTTGTTCATAGACGATGAGAGATAATAGTAATTTTATCTTCGTCCCTACTCCAGGCGCTGTTACAGAGCTAGAGTGCTAGACGATGGTAGGTTATTGACGCATTTGATAAAGAATATGGCATGAAATCTCTGTAGAAAATTTGCCCTATGTTGTTTTCACAAGTCTCGGAGGATGTGACAGGAATTGAGCCGTGATCCGCTTTGATGACAGTACGTCAGCTGAATTATTGTTGGGTCTACTTTCTTAGAAAGCAGTTTAATTCTACCACTAATTTATTGTGTCATATTTGAGGTTGCGATACTTCTCATATTGCTTTTCGCCATTTGTTTAAGAGTTTTCAGCTCGGGAAATTTTCCACACGCATGTAGCTCTACACATAGTTAAACTAATTACAGTTTATAAATACAAAGGCATTCTGGCTGTGTACACAAAGTGGTACGCGTCTTGCTTCCCAGGTTTTAATGTATATTTACAAAGCTGTGTTATTATCTGTTATTGTTTGCTACATATTTCTCTGCTTAAGGACTTGCAATCTAGAGCATAATTAATTTCATGTGGTAATGAAAACGGATCGCGTGTAAAATCCAGGTCTGATACTGGATTGAATATAAACCTTATTTTCCGACCTACAGTAGGTATAGCGTACTTAAAACCCTGAGGGTGAAACCTAATCTTTTTTCCCCTATTACTTTTTTTAGTAGGTTATTTTACGACGCTGAATCAACATCTCAGGTTATTCAGCGTCTGAATGAAGTGAAGGTGATAATGCCGGTGAAATGAGTCCGGGATTCAACAGCATAGTTACCCAGCATTTGCTCATATTGGGTTGAGGGAAACCCCCGAAAAAACCTCAACCAGGTAACTTGCCCCAACTGGGATTCAAACCCGGGCCACCAGGTTTCGCGGTCAGACGTCACAGGTGTAGACCCCTATTACTACATATGCTAGTGGATTATAGTGATTTTCTAGCTCTCATGTTGAATTTTCTTTTACCAACTTCGTTTCGAATTTCGGGTACTGACTAATACTACAACTGACTGTTATTTTCTGTTATGTTGGCAGAAATAATTTCGGTTTGCAGTAAAGAATACTGGTATTAATATTAATATCCATGCATAATTCAGTTCTGTTGCGTTGTGATTCCCATTCCACTCTATATTTTGACTGCCTCCATGCTGGCTTCCAGATCTGGAGGTCCCGGGTTCGATTCCCGGGCTCAGCTTTCGGTGAATTTTTCTTGAAGAAGAAAAATTACCTGGATGTCTTAGAGTCTTGATATTAGTATGAATGTGAGTGTGATTGTGAGTGCGTCGAGTTAATATTGATTAGCCAATCATCAAAATATAAAATACATCAGGACTGTCGCTGGGCTGTAACCTGAACAAACGTTTCAGCGTCAATTGTTGACAAGGAACTCCATCAGTTAGCACAACCGTAAAGCACTAATAGATGCTATAGAGTTACCAAGAACGGGGGAAAAAAAAAAAAAAAGAACTCTATACAGTAGAACCCCGATTATCCGTCATCGTATTAACCGATTGGCGGATTATCCGACTGTCTTTCTCTCTCTTTATTATTATTATTATTATTATTATTATTATTATTTAAACATATGAAGTAGATACTATTCTACGTTATATTAATAGCCTATACGTATTTTTGAGAGGGTTATTACAAGCATTTACATTTACACAGTTCTGCTGTTCGAGTTGCTGTACTATATAACTTCAAGATAAAATGTATTCCACGAGTGTCAAAAGAAAACGTGTTGAGCTAAATATCTAACAAAATCCATATAATTAATTGGTTTGGAGAAAGAGAAACTGTGGGTCATCTCACATCACAATACAAGATTGATTTAATAAAAATCAAAGAGATAAAGTATGGAAATCTACAGCATGAGACATCTGCTATTCCTATCTTTCCGATGACAACCATTAATAGTAATATACGTCACAAGAGCGGTATGTTGACGTTTTCATGGTCGAGGAAAAGATTGAAAAAGCGAAACGTAGTTGAGCTTTTTTAATTTCCGAGAACATGAAAACAAACATACCGCTCGTGTATCATACATTATTTTGTGCGAAGATCGTTTATTACATACCTGAAAGACGAATTTCTAATTAGTTGCAATGAACTCTCCATGTTGGTTTCTGTTTAATGACGGCAACTTCTGAACACCAAAATATCTTTCTTCAACATTGTTGCTATAAAATGTTTTCTGTGTTTACTATACTCCAGCAGGACGTGATATACGTCTGTCTTTTTTTTTCCCCAGTCTATAAATGCGAACTTAAAACAAACGGTAAGGTTATGTAATGATTTATTTTTCATTTTAATATTTTAACAATATTATTTATATAACATATTGCAGTAATAACATCGGCATCTGGAATCTTGTTGATTTTTTCACGGCTTCCTTAATGTTACTTGTATCAGGAATGCAATAAGTTTCGTAGAGTAGTAGACATTACTTAATTTTTACAAATATTTAAAAACAATAATTAACATTGCAATTTAGGTGAAATTGCAGTGGTAAATTTCCAATTTATAATTATTACTATGTTAAACGTCTCTAAAAATAATATGTTAAAAGCCTAAAGCAGTAAAATGAATGTCGCGCTTAAGCGGTAAGAAGAGGGAAATTGTTATGTGTGTTACGTTGGGAATACTGAATGTGGTATTTCACACTTACCGCGTATTGGTTCTGTGCGGAAAACAAGCAAATACGCAAGATCTCGCACAAAAGGAGTTTTCTTACCCCTTAAAAACACGTCGTTAACAACCGAACTTAAATTGATGAACTTCTGATTCACTACCAAACGTATTAAACACAAGACCACGGAGGAAATGGCGAAAGTTCACATAATTCACATAATTTAAGAATAGTACATTAAGCAACGAGCTTATAATGATAGTAATTAAGACGCAAGTATGTTTGTTTATGAAACGAGCGCAAGCGAGTTTCATAATTTTCATACGAGCGTCTTAATTACCATTATAGGCAAGTTTCATACGACTTTTTATGCTCGACCATATTCCTAACTTGAAATTATTCAGAAGTATTTATTTTATTTGTATCTGACTGAAGATCGGAAGTGACCTTGTTCATAGCTCGTGAATTGTGAGATGTGCGCAGACGCGAAAATATTGATTTTTTCCGAGGAACAATAATGTCATTGACCTTGATGTAATGCAGAGAATGTATAACCTGGAAATTGATTTAGAATTGAAAAACGAGATGACAAATTGGATTTATTTGAATACTATTTACAATTAACGCTAATTATTATAGTAACAGAACATAAACTTCTGCGACAGTATTGGATTTCCAGCCTCCGTGACGTTTCCCTCGTCTTTCGATTGCATATCAGAGAATAATCGAAAACCTGAACTTTAATGAATAGGTGTACTTTAATTACATGCATTAAAGGACTGCTACCAGATGTATAATTACTACATTTCGGCATGGTCGAGCATAAAATATTTTATGATACGGATTATCCGATTTTTTCGATTAACCCATCAGTCAACCCCCTTCATTACCACTGATAATAGGGGTTCTACTGTATTCAGGTAAATGGAATTAAATAAGAAATAGCTTATAGACCTACTTCGTATGAAACATGCACGTAAATGTATTTCACATTTTATTCAATTTCTTTCGTGCTTAGAATTTTATTAAAATTTCCAAGAGAGGAAATATCATGGTAGCGACTTCTCCAGGAAAGTGCTTGTAAGTACTTTATGTAGGTTATACCTTTCAAAGTGGCGTTCTGTTTTCGGAATTCGTACTAATCATTTCACGTGATCAAATTACATTTTTAGGTTAGGTGTCATGAATCGTGAAATGTTTAGTCAAAGTAATGAATTTCATGTTGCCAGACAAAATAAATTTTAATATTAGATCTTATTAATCCTATTTACCAACGTAATGTGCGAGAGGTCCAGGAGGAAAATATAATATTTCATAAATTATTGAACCATTTAGAAAAAACATCGCAACATAAAGATGAGATGTGTTAAATAAGGAATTATCAATCAATGATAGCCGTCCAAATCTTGGATTTAAAATATCGGCATCCTAATCAATTCAAATGAACAAAAAAGAAAATGTAAATTAATTAAAAAAAATACATAATGATATTTTAAAAAAGAATATTCTGCGACAAGATGTGGTGGCTATCAAAACGATAAAAGTTTGTTGAAAATAAATAATATACATTGAATATTATAAAGATGAATAGAGATGGTGATTGATGATGTTCAACGAAGATATTAAAATGGGTGATGCAATTGTCTGAAGAGACTTTTCAGGAACCTTTAATTTTCTGAGGATCTCCAATGTAAATTTGGGAATTGTTCCTCACGCACCAAACACAAGTCCAATGACATTCCAATCTTGAATATTATATTTATGACTGAGATCACAGCATGGAAGGTAAATAGCGCGTTTCTCTTCATGTACCTGCTTTGGTTGATCTTCATTAATTTCGAACCTTACTGTGGGGTCAAGAATGAGACCAGTTTTTTTTTATCTCGATCAATTATTATGATGTCAGCACGCCGTGTAGATCCTTCCGTAGAAAGACATTGAACTTCCTTATATACTTCGTATTCACCATGTTCCCTTAATGTGTTAGCAGTTATTGAGCGGACTGTGTTATGTCTGTCAATTCGCAGTAATTCGCCCTGAGGGCAGAAACCTAGCACGTGGGGTAATGTTTCATGCTCATTGCACCTCCTGCAATGGGTATTGCTAAGGCTTCTACCGGGGAGAGATCTAACTGCGATAACATCGGTGCTCATTTTAATGGCCTCGATCCATTGGCCACAAGATAGTCCTTTCTTATTGCTAATCCAGATTATTATTATTATTATTATTATTATTATTATTATTATTATTATTATTATTATTATTATTGGAGAAGAATTCTTAAGGAAGCCGAGGCCCGATACGGGCTGTAGCGCTATGGATGATGATGATGATTATTATTATTATTATTATTATTATTATTATTATTATTATTATTATTAGGTCCGGGGTTCGATCCCAGGTGGTAACAGGATTTTTTCTCGTTGCCAAACTTTCAGAACGGCCCCAAGGTTCACTCAGCCTTCTATAAAATTGAGTACCGGGTCTTTCCCGGGGGTAAAAGGCGGTCAGAGCGTGGTGCCGACCACACCACCCCATTCTAGTGCCGAGGTCATGGAAAGCATGGGGCTCTACCTCCATGCCCCCCAAGTGCCTTCATGGCATGTTACGGGGATACCTTTACCTTTTACCTTTTTTTATTATTATATTATTATTTGGGAAGATAATATTAAAATGGATTTGAGGGAGGTGGGATATGATGCTAGAGACTGGATTAATCTTGCTCAGGATAGGGACCAATGGCGGGCTTATGTGAGGATGGCAATGAACCTCCGGGTTCCTTAAAAGCCAGTAAGTAAGTATTATATTATTATTATTATTATTATTATTATTATTATTATTATTATTATTATTATTATTATTATTATTATTATTATGTTATTTCTGAGGATAGTATTCGTGAGAATAATATGAGTAACTTAGAAAGCATGTTGGAAATATTCAGATTGTCAATTAATATAGATAAACACAATATAATATTTGTTACTCAGTCAAATGACAAATCAATGTAAAATAATGACTTATAGTATATGGTCATTAAGTTTTATATACATGAGCTACAAATTGCAAACGTTTTCGCCCATTCAGGCATCTTCAGGCACAATTATACAATATCTCAATATCAAACTATGTAGCTATTACATGGGTGGTAGATAAACTGTTTAAGATTAATGGTGTACAAAACATTTCCATAATTAAAATGTAATATTACAAGTCATAAATTAAAATAATGTTAAAAACCACGTAGTGTTGTAATTAAACTTCATAATATTCTGTGGAACTCTTGTTCAGTAGAGTCCAATGAGTGATGGATTATGTCTGAAATATAAACAAATACGAAATAGAAATAGGAAATTATCAAACGTAAAAGTGTAATCGGAATTGGATTGGATAATTAAAAGTACTCACGTCGTTTGAACGTGGCAACTGTATAGATCAGTATAAAACAATATGTTAAAAACCACGTAGTGTTGTAGTTAAACTTCATAATATTCTGTGGAACTCTTGTTCAGTAGAGTCCAATGAGTGATGAATTATGTCTGAAATATATAAATAAATACGAAATAGAAATAGAAAATTATCAAACGTAAAAGTGTAATCGGAATTGGATTGGATAAGTAAAAGTACTCACGTCGTTTGAACGTGGCAACTGTATAGATCAGTATAAAACAATATGTTAAAAACCACGTAGTGTTGTAGTTAGACTTCATAATATTCTGTGGAACTCTTGTTCAGTAGAGTCCAATGAGTGATGAATTAGTCTGAAATATATAAATAAATACGAAATAGAAATAGGAAATTATCAAACGTAAAAGTGTAATCGGAATTGGATTGGATAATTAAAAGTACTCACGTCGTTTGAACGTGGCAACTGTATAGATCAGTATAAAACAATATGTTAAAAACCACGTAGTGTTGTAGTTAAACTTCATAATATTCTGTGGAACTCTTGTTCAGTAGAGTCCAATGAGTGATGAATTAGTCTGAAATATATAAATAAATACGAAATAGAAATAGAAAATTATCAAACGTAAAAGTGTAATCGGATTGGATAATTAAAAGTACTCACGTCGTTTGAACGTGGCAACTGTATAGATCAGTATAAAACAATATGTTAAAAACCACGTAGTGTTGTAGTTAAACTTCATAATATTCTGTGGAACTCTTGTTCAGTAGAGTCCAATGAGTGATGAATTATGTCTGAAATATATAAATAAATACGAAATAGAAATAGGAAATTATCAAACGTAAAAGTGTAATTGGATTGGATAAGTAAAAGTACTCACGTCGTTTGAACGTGGCAACTGTATAGATCAGTATAAAACAATATGTTAAAAACCACGTAGTGTTGTAGTTAAACTTCATAATATTCTGTGGAACTTTTGTTCAGTAGAGTCCAATGAGTGATGAATTATGTCTGAAATATAAATAAATACGAAATAGAAATAGGAAATTATCAAATGTGAAAGTGTAATCGGATTGGATAATTAAAAGTACTCACGTCGTTTGAACGTGGCAACTGTATAGATCACTATAAAACATCCTTTGTTTGAAGCCGTTATCTGTAATAAAATAATAAATAAATCAAAATTTTGAAGAATTTGAAAAACTAATTGGAAGACACAAATTATGGACGTACTTACGTAGACGTGAGACGACCTGCTGCTGTTGTATATATATAAAACTTAATGACCATATAATATAAGTAATTATTTTACATTGATTTGTCATTTGACTGAGTAACAAATATTATATTGTGTTTATCTATAATATGAGTAGTTTAATAATTTGGTCAGGTTGTGTGATGTTGACAATAGTAGTAGCAGTAGAAGCTCTGATATAATTTAATGTTGAAGGTGTTTGTATGAACAATGTAATAGGCATGTGCGAGCATGTAAAAGTGATGAGCGACGTGTGTACTACCACATACACTGTAATGACCCCCTGTTGCACGGTTCTTGCAAACTGCTCGCTTGTAATACAGGATGCAGGCTTTCCCTGCTCAGTTTTACGACTTTTTTTCCATTATAAATGGCTCGTTTTGTGACTGGCACAGTTGTTTTATGGCTGAGTGTTGAAGTAACGTCTTTCTCTTACTATTGATGGTCCCCTAGCTGTAGTAGGCCATGCTCACTGTATAAGGTCCATAATCGGACAGTTTGTAAAAAGTAAATAAACTCAAGCGGAAATTTTTACCACGGCTCCCTTAATTATCATCTTTAAGATAAGCAGGCTTCGAGACTTCGGACCCGATAGAGCAGTTCAGTGGGAAATCCGCATAACGGCGTACTGAGTATAGTGGTAAAGAGTACAGTGGGTGGGGTACTGTAGAATGAATGCCAACAAATATGAAAAGGAAAACGCTCTGGATTTGAAGGTTTTGATGAATAATTTGCTTTTCATACAAACCTATTTTCAAACTGTGTCTGAAACTATTACACGGTTAAAAAAGTCAGAGCAAGAGATGCCGGAAGCCCTCAAATTAGTTGAGGAAATGAAACATAGAATTAATGAGACACCAAGTATTCCGGTTACTGAACGTGTAAAACAGAAGTGGAAATCAATTTTATGTAAAAATAACGGATATGGAACATTGTGTAATATAAATAGCAAATTAGTGGACATAGAGTCACCCGAGAATAAAGGACTGTCTCTTAGAGATTGCAATGATGTTAGGGTTTTTCGTTTTGCTCCTGTCACGTCATACGACGTAGAGCGCAGCTTTTCACAGTACAAACTGTGTTTGGCAGACAACTGAAAAAGATTTACGTTTGAGACACTGAAAATGTATTTTGCAGTACATTGCAATATTGTACTTTAACTGCACTTCCTAAAGACGACCAATAGGATAAATGAAGAAATTAAAATTGCTACATGCTTATTTCCACCATTAACAACACTGTGTATAATTTATTAAACACAAATTCTTATAAAAGACAGGAGAATAAATGCTTTTCACATTATTTTGACATTGTCATAGTGTAATGTATATTTACTTTCAGAATGTCCATATGTGTGCGTTTCCCCATACTACCGTACTCTATTCTAAATAGCAACGTTGTTACCTCAACACATCTCTACCTTTCACTACCTGCAGCGAGTCAACAACCTATAGTACAAGCACAGTAAACTTATTGTATCGGGTCCAAAGTCTCGAAGCCTGAAGATAAGATAAGATAATAACTGCCTCCCATTGGAGATAGCCCAGAAGGACTCAGTATACTCTCCTACATGAATTTTACAATATTAAATGTTTACATAAATTTTGTAGAAAGAAAATTAAAATAAACACATATATAAATTACAAAGTGAATAAAAAAAATTAAACAGAGTGAATATGATGACTCAGAATTTGGCAAGAGCGTTTCAAAACTGAAGTTATGATGTCAGCAGTAAGTATCTGTGCTAGTTCAAAAGTCTTCCTGAAGCTTTCAAAGAACTTGGGAATCATACCACGAGCTGCAATAAGAAGACCAATCACCTCAATGTCTTCAAGCTGGTATTTTGCTTTGAAGTAATCAACTGTTGGCAGATAAATGTTGATCTTTTCTTTATTGACATCCTCCGGCTGGCTACTCCCCGTTTCAATCCTTATGGTAGGATCAATTATATATCCTTTCTTGGTAGTCTGGGAATACGCTATGATGTCAATACGTCTAGAGGAGCCATTAGTAGCAAGGCAAAAAACTTCCTCTTCTACTATCCAAGACTTTTTTCTTAAAGCAGTTGCAATTAAGGATCGAACATGATGGTGTCTGGCATTTCGGAGGAGTAAACCTCTGTTACACTGACCTTGGACGTTATTATAGATGTTGGGTCTTACTACAACTTTTTTTTCTTCCTCATAATGAAAGTTAGCGACTCAATCAACCGTAGCTCGTGTACGTAGTTGATGGGTTTTCTCTGTTTAGAGTCAGAGTTGGGTTCCAGACAGTCACTATGAAATTTGTTGAGGAAGTGTTAGAAATATGAACTAGAGGTACAAATATGAAATAGTGTGATATACGACCTGAGACGTGTTATATTCCAGCGGAAGCCTTTCAAATTACTACTCATTGATACTCTCTTTCATGGGAATGTGTTAGTTTGCAGTTAGAAGCTGAACTGTTGAAACGTTTATCATTATTGCGTTTTCGAAGAAAGTGAAAATTTTGGCGGTAAGTTCTTTTCTTGAATATACATTGTCATTCCTCAATATTGGAAATATTAATCATATATATTCTTAAAGAGAATATATCAATATATGTTTAATTGAAGTTTTTTTTTTTAAAGAACCATAGTACAAAAAATGCAAATTTGAGATATTAAGCATGTGGTGAGCGTATCTACTGAGTTAGTTGTTAGTGGGGAAAAACACTATAGTCCTATGTTATAGGAATGAAAATTTTCAGTGGTTTTCATAAAACAATCATAGTCCTAAACTTTTTATGAGAAAACAGCCATTGTTCAAGACGATGGTAGCATTTACAAATATCCCATTCATATCCTCTTCAAACATTTATCCATCTAATTTTAAACTGTAGGAGATTGGCAGTACTGCTTCTTATGTACGCGGCAAAAGCCACCTCAGAAAAAAATACTTCAGCACGTGAATTGTATTAGTTATGGAATCATCTTTAGATGCAGAAGTAACCCCATGGAAGAAACGTAAGCAAGGAAAGGCGAAGAAACAGGATATAATAAAGAAAAAAGAAGGTTAAAGGAGAGACACACTTCAACCACAACAGAGTAATTTTTCTTAAAACAACCATTGTCCACAGTTACCTGCATTTACTATGAGGAAATTTAAGTTATAAATGTACTTCAGTTTTCTCAAGTTTCTACACCACCTTAAGAAATGACATGATGAATTTCATACTCGAAGTGTCAACAACACCCATGTCAGATAGTTTTTTGTTTCTCCTGAAAATTTATATTTTTGGACTATGGTGGTGGTTTTTGTTTTTTAATCCCTTCAATTGAATTCATTACGGGATTGAACATTAAATAACCAGAACGAAATGTAACAACATCAAATAAGAAAATTGGGCGTAGGAGTGAAAAGCTACACCGCGCGATCTGTCACTTTTGCGTGGACAACTTACTTTTGCATGCTATAATCCACGTCAACGAATTCCCAGCTTTACCTCATCCTGAAAGAGGCAGTGGCGGCTGATTGACTGAGGCAAGTGAGGCCGGGCCTCAGTCACTTGGCTTAACTGAAATCAAATTTTGCGTTTCTATTATAATGTATTAGTTATTTGAATGACTCATATATCGCTGTAGAAGCATTTGAAAACTTTGTGATGTATATAGACCTGTTTTGCTCGTGCCGGGTCTGGCTTGTGGTGTATATAGACCTGTTTTGCAGTAACATTTGTTCCTGAGGCCAGAATCGCTCGTGCCGGGTCTGGCTTGTGATGTATATAGACCTGTTTTGCAGTAAAATTTGTTCCTGAGGCCAGAATCGCTCGTGCCGGGTCTGGCTTATGCATTTCATGTCCTTTTGCGGGCTTTGAGTTTGCGCTTAAAACGTTGTAGCTGAGGCACAATTCGTCTGGCCTGGTCAGGTTTCACTTCTCCCATCCATGGGCCGGCCTCAAGGGTAGAGTGGGGTAGGAATAGCAGTGGTGACTTGTCTTCCTACATAGGCCATAAATAACAAAATTCCAGCTCTTTGGCAGGCAGAGACCCACTCTATTCTCTTCCCTTATGTCTTAGTTTATGACATAAGCGAGGGTGTTGTACTATTGTACTTCGTAGTACAGTAGTGAATCTGGGCCAATGTTATATATTTCGGGAAAATATAAACAGAAACAAATGAGAGAAATAATGCTGGTGCAGTTAATTCATTGTTAGAGTATCCTTTTTCGAGAAGAAATAATACTGAAATAAAGAAAGTTTTAAATAAAGAGAGAGACTACCGAGATACCTACGACATCGCTGACAATTTTTCAGACAAATAATCTTAAAACGCGAGTTTCTATTGCATCCTGATATGGGCCACATAAATGGTTAAGTGGTAATGTGATACAAAATAAACTTGTTTGTTGCTGTCAAAGGAAAAAAAATAAAAGAAAAGAAAGAAAGGGGAATTTCAACACACATGGGTTGCTTCATCACACTGGAACAATCACTGAAACTCAGAGCATAACAGCTTATTTGGTGAGTGAAATTATTATTTTTCATTAATACTGTAGGAATAATAATAGACTAATAATAATAATAATAATAATAATAATAATAATAATAATAATACAGTAATAATGATATTAATAATATAATAACAATAATAATTAATATCATAAACAAACATTTCCTATCGGAGGCACTTAAACTAGTTGCATCTGGCCTCACCGAGGATTTCGATCACCGGTCGCTACTGGAAGGAGGCCATGCTGAGACTTTTTTCTCTCTGTTTCAAACGCACCACAGCCCAAACTAAAGGTTTACTGCGCTTGTCGATGTAATTGTTGATAGTAATTGGAGAGGTGAGTCTAGATTTCGCCATGGGATTGCCTATCGTTTTCCTTATAGGGGGAAAATCTCGGAAGAATCCAACCGTGTAATCAACTAAAGTGGACTGTAACCCACGACCGACCGCGGCCTCTGATCTTGAGATCATTTCGCTGCTGTTGCTGAGACTTTCTACTGATCATAAAACGCCATCACCCCGGGCTGGTTTCGAACACGCGAGCCTCCATTGTAATAAGTGTGGTTACGGCTAGACTATTAAGGAAAATATGAGGTTAATGATCCTGAGAGATAGCCGTCGGAACCCAGAGTACCCATAATTCACAGACTGTTTTGTTTCCAATTTGATGTGTAGTGAAAGTCTCATGCATATTTCTTTACGCGTGAAATGGACTCTGCAAGATATACAGTATTAGTAAAATCTGCGGACGGTAATTACACCGTACAGTGGAGTACGACGGAATGAGAAGGTGCCATCCGCAACATCTCTTCCTATTGTGGCGGACTCGGTTCGCATGGTGCGTGAAGGAAAAAGTTCGCTTTGGTTCAGCGTGACGATCCACCGCTTGTGTAAGCCGTTTATTTATTTATTGTTCCCAACTGCGGAAGTTATACGATTTGATGAGGTAATAGTTTATTATCATAAGTAATGTCGCAAGAGGTTTTCATTTTGTCGATAAATTCAGAAGCGCAATGCGCGAATAAATTTATATTAAATGAATTAAAATCTCGCCTGATATTTAATAAGATTATTTTGCGAAAAGATGTAGCTACATGACTAATTAATAAACAGAAGATAACATTATTGTTGTTGTTATTATTATTATTATTATTATTATTATTATTATTATTATATTATTATTACTTACTTACTGGCTTTTAAGGAACCCGGAGGTTCATTGCCGCCCTCACATAAGCCCGCCATTGGTCCCTATCCTGAGCAAGATTAATCCATTCTCTATCATCATATCCCACCTCCCTCAGATCCATTTTAATATTAACTTCCCATCTACGTCTCGGCCTCCCTAAAGGTCTTTTTCCCTCCGGCCTCCCAACTAACACTCTATATGCATTTCTGAATTCGCCCATACGTGCTACATGCCCTGCCCATCTCAAACGTCTGGATTTAATGTTCCTAATTATGTCAGGGCTGTGTTCAAATCTCGGTCGATGCACAGTGGATTATTATTATTTTATTATTATTATTATTATTATTATTATTATTATTATTATTATTATTATTATTATTATTATTATTATTATTTATTACCAAGTGGTCCGAGGTTCGATTCCCAAAGTGGGCAATGGAAGAAACTTACTTTCCGTCCACAACATTGAATATTAGTCCGTTGTCTTGTGATTGTCCTGTTATGTTCCTGCGGTGGTTCTGTGCCATGCTAATACCGTGATCAGGGAGGCCCGCACTTATGAGATGTGTAGTATGAGATTCTGTGATTATTTCTCCTTCATCCACAGTGGCGTGTAAGAGACAAAATGGGGAGGTTAAACCGACAAAGAAAGAAATAATTATTGTTACTATTATTACTTACAAATGGCTTTTAAGGAACCCGGAGGTTCATTGCCGCCCTCACATAAGCCCGCCATCGGTTCCTATCCTGTGCAAGATTAATCCAGTCTCATAATATCCCACCTCCCTCAAATCCATTTTAATATTATCCTCCCATCTACGTCTCGGCATCCCCAAAGGTCTTTTCCCCTCCGGTCTTCCAACTAACATTCTATATGCATTTCTGGGTTCACCCGTACGTGCTACATGTCCTGCCCATCTCAAACGTCTGAATTTAATGTTCCTAATTATGTCAGGTGAAGAATACAATGCGTGTAGTTCTGCGTTGTGTAACTTTCTCCATTCTCCTGTAACTTCATCCTTCTAAGCCCCAAATATTTTCCCAATAACTTTATTCTCAAACACCCTTAATCTCTGTTCCTCTCTCAGAGCGAGAGTCCAAGTTTCACAACCATACATAACAACCGGTAATATAACTGTTTTATAAATTCTTTCAGATTTTTTTGACAGCAGACTAGATGACAAAAGCTCCTCAACCGAATAATAACAGGCATTTGCCATATTTATTCTGCGTTTAATTTCCTCCCGAGTGTCATTATATTTGTTACTGTTGCTCCAAGATATTTGAACTTCTCCACCTCATTGAAAGATAAATCTCCAATTTTTATGTTTCCATTTCGTACAATATTCTGGTCAGAGACATAATCATGCTTTGTCTTTTCGGGATTTACTTACTTTACTTATTATTATTATTATTATTATTATTATTATTATTATTATTATTATTATTATTATTATTATTATTAGCTATTATTATTATTATTATTATTATTATTATTATTACTAGTATTAAATTACTAATTTATTCATCACAGTGGCTCAGTGCGTACAAGCCAAGGGGCCTGTGTTCAAATCTCGGTCGATGCACAGTGGATTATTCGTAACTTGTGTTGTGCAAGCCCGTGGTCCAGGCAACACAGGGGTTTTCTCCGGTACTCCAGGTCTTCTGTGACATCCAAACAATAATTCATTACGATTCACTGCCTGTGGTGCACTCTGTGTACGCTTCTCGACACTAGCGTTATCTTTGAGCCACGCTCGTAGAATCAGGGCGAATAATGGCAAGTTAAAGGGCCTGCCGTCGCACAGAAAAGTTACTAACATAATAAATATATTTCATTGGCTGCCATAGCTTTGGCTCTCTGCAATATGAAATTCTTGGGTAAACATTTGACAATACAAGAGACAAGCAATAAGTTTCCGGACTGCCCTGGATGTAGGAAGTACACAGGACATTGGAAACGGAGAAGTTATCTAGAACTAGGGAAACGCCTGGAACTTATACTAAATGCATCACTTTGAAAGGCAGAGAAGAAGACTAGCCATAAGGCGTATATAGAGAGATTTCAGGAAAAATTGCAATAGGTTCTTGAAATGTTTGCACAAAATCACGTGTAGAATTTCAGTTTTTAAAGACAGTCTGACGCTGTTTGATAGGCTAATCAACAGACATGGAAGCAATTATCTTCAGTGACGCGCATGTATATTTAACGGTACAATAAATACAAGTGCAGTTCGGAAATATATTGATTGCACCTTGTAACTGTAGAAATTATAATTAATGAACAACCAAAATTAGACTATTTGAGGTTATAATATTTTATTCTGAATTATATACTTTCATTTATTGATAGTGCTTACAGAAACAATTTCTTCATTACTCGATGTTTCTTACATGTAAATCTCGTGATTTATTTGAACACAGAATTTTGAATATTTCTTCCGAATTTTTGGTGTTAAATTATTAATGTGGCATAGTCGCCTTAGCCGTCTGAATTGTCTACATGGGAAGAAACAAACTGAGAATCATCTGTGACAAGACAAAAGTGACCATAGCAAATTGACGGTATTGCTTTCTAAATTAAGTTGGCTTCTTTTGCTAAATCCGTTTTGTCATTCAAAGTGAAATCCTTCTGTAAAGGATTTTAATCTTTCATTGAGTAATTTGCTATAAATTTTGTAACACATAACTTATTTAAGATATTCTTCAATATCTTTCCGGATTTTTTTATCTCCTTGTACAGGGTGATTCACGAGGAGTTACCACCACTTACGGAGCATATTCCCGAAGACATTTTGAGCAAAAACTGTCATATAAACATCTATCCTTCTCAATATTTTCAAAGTTACGCTAATTTGAAGTTGTTAAGAAAGTATCTTTTTTCTTT
Organism: Periplaneta americana; assembly: GCF_040183065.1. Lineage (NCBI taxonomy): Eukaryota > Metazoa > Arthropoda > Insecta > Blattodea > Blattidae > Periplaneta > Periplaneta americana. Next base: position 33,112,375 of record NC_091124.1, on the reverse strand, counting down.
AATTTTAAGGATAAAAGAATGTTACAAATAGAGAATGAACTATTCAGAAGCATGCTTTCTTTAATTGGCTAATATTCTGAAGCTAAAAATATGTTGTTAAATGCTTAGTTGCTTCGTACGGACTTTTTTTTTTTTTTTTTTTTTCAATTTTTAACTAAATATTACATTATTCTTCACATTTATCACAATTGTTACAGATCATACGACTTCTAGCAACTTGATTCTTTACGTTTCAATTTTGCATCCTAATGTATAGTCTGAAAGAATTTCTAAGAATGGCGTGATTTGTAACAATTAAGTATGTAAGAAAAATGTAATTTTGTAGTTAAAAATTGGAAGAATCAACTATGAAATTAACAACAGAATACTAGCCAATTTAAAAAATGATACTTCTGAATAGTTTATTCTTTAATTGCAATATTCTTTTACCCTTAAAACTAAAGAAAAGGGGTATTTTTAACAACTTCCAATTAGTGTCACTCTGAAAATATTGAGAATAGGACCCATATTTATATTACATTTTTTGCTTTAAATGTCTTCGGAAATATGTTCCGTAAGGGACGGTAACTTCTCTTGAAGTCCACACCTGTGGAGTAACGGTTCGAATCCCGGTCGGGGTAAGTTACCTGGTTGAGGTTTCTTCCGGGGTTTTCCCTCAACCCAATACGAGCAAATGCTGGGTAACTTTCGGTGCCGGACCCCGGATTCATTTCACCGGCATTATCACCTTCATTTCATTCAGACGCTAAATAACCTAGATGTTGATACAGCGTCGTAAAATAACCCAATAAAATAAAATAAATAAATATAATAAAACTTCTCTTGAATCACCCTGTATATTATGACTATGCTATTTCGTCATTCTTCTGGAATTGTTTTTAAACTGTAAATATTGTTGATAGCCTACATTGGAGAGTTCTCCTGTGAAATAGGTCATACTATCCATAAATGCCAGTACTACTCCGTAAATCACGTTGTATATTATTTGCTGATTGAATGAAATGCCAGATTGTTTCTAATTTTGCTTCATCTTCAATACTGACGCATTGCAGACTACCAACACTTTCGAAAGGAAGGTGCATCTCCTCGCCCGTTGCTCTTGTTTTTCCTGTTTGTTGATGGGTGCTGTGAAGCGCTCTGCTGATCCACATCCGGCCGGAATCTTGTCCACCCGTCGACATACATTAGTTGATGCTGGTTATCACCACACCCGGCAGTGGATTTTACGATTCAGACATGCCATTGATGCTACCCATCTTGGATGTTACCAAAATCGTAAAAGAAAATTCTGTCGAAATGTAACATTCTGCGCTACGATGACAAAAATACAGATATTTTGATAAGAAAGTTGTAAATATAAAATACTGCTTTTGATTATGACCTAAAAATTAAAGGCGTTACTCTTTTTTTCTTTTTGAGGTTCTGGCTGATATGTACATCTATTATCAGGCAGTACATCTCATTTGACGATATGTGTTAGAAGAAGAACAATTGTTTGTATACATCTGAAGTCTGAGTGTGTTACTAGTCAGCGACGTATGCAGTGGAGGGGGAAAGGAACTGGCCACCCTACCCCTTTATCTCCTGGCCTAGTTCCCTCATGAGAGATGCCTTGTTGGTATCACTTCTGAGGTTCAGACCTGTCTTCGAAAAGTTTACTAAAAAGAAAAAAAAACTCTGAAGAAAATTGCATTCCAATTTAAAAATTAAATATAATTATGAAAAGTATAAACATATTTTACGCTATTCGTAAAGCATTGATGTTTGTTACAGTATAAAACGTTGAATATGTCCAGTATGATGTTTTTCAAATAATCTTTTTATGTATTTTAGTCAGATTTTCTAGTAAGTCTGATGCAGTATCTCTAATTTGTCATGAAATTCAATCTTTTTCACTTTCTATGATTCTTTACGGTACCCTTTTTTTAAAACATAGCCCCAAAAGCAAAAAATGTGTTGGATTAAAAGTTGACAAACGCGCATATTAGGGATTGGGAAAATATCTGCAAAGCGCGCAATAACAAAGAATTAGTTTCCAAATGTTCATCAGTTAACCTATTGTCATGGTAACGAAAACTAATAAACAAAACGACGACGACCAAATATTATCAATACGTCTTTACAATAAATTTGTAGCCTATTTATTTTAAGGAAACAAGAAAAAGAGAGTAAGTTACAGGAATTTCAATTTGTTGACCTTCTTTTCACTAATCTAATCATACTACAGACGCCTAATATACTTGGATAAAAATAATTGGTTATGTTTATACAGAATGAATAAAAAAGTGACAAAATTCGTGGATTTCCTATAATTGCGAGAAATGTGTGTGCTCTTCTTGTTGAGATTTGAAAAAAAAAAAAATTGACATGTATTTTCATTTCTGTCTCTATACTCCTCGCATTTAAATTTAACAATACAGAGCCTTCTCGTTAATTACTGTATTTCATAATTTATTGGTTCCTTATTCCATGATGCCTAATATCGAGACAACAATGTAATCGATAGTCGAAACGATTCACACATCAATAATCAATATAACGCCAGAGAATTGTTTGAAATTGTATTGAATAGGCCTACTAATATGTTATTACAGAGAATTTGGAAATTAATGCTTCAGTTAAGTACTTTAGAATAAAAAAGTATATTTAAGTTCAATATTTCGTTAAGTTTTTGCATTACTGTATAATAGATATATTCTCAACCTGAGCGGAACGGCGCGACTTTTATCTCTTGCGTGATGTAGCGCGCTTGGATTAAGTCACCGTATTAACAGAAAGTGTGTTCAGATTTATTGAATGTCAAGCTCCTAAAGGTTTGACGTTATGAGAATAAAACGTTGGTTAAAACTTTTTAATATTAGTTATATTGAAAAATGCTATGTGAGGTTTATTTGGAGTAAATAAACATTTTTTATATATTTATAAAACGGTATTTTTCCGTTATGTATAGATGTCCAAAAGACTTTTATGATAGTTATATATACTTCGGATTATGTTCTATGCATTCTTATTCCCTTTAGTGTCCCATCAGTAAGCCTACCAGGATATCTGTTTGGTGGCAATCTCTGTCCCGTATTTGTGATCGAATATTTGACATCTTCTGAGGCTTAGTGAATCAGAATCCTAGATTACATGCCGGACGATTTTATCTTATAGCTTACAAGGTCTATCCTTGGGATTTACATCATGGAGTACTAGTTTGTGCACGTGTTTGCTAAAAGTAGCTGCTAACAGTGCCCCGTCAGAGTTCATGTCATAATTCCTTTTGGGGACAGACGTTCTCTGCCCCGGATATGTGATATGATATCTTCTGAAGTTTAATAAATCGCATTCATAGGTTATACGCAAGATCATTTCTTTTTCTATTACCGTACGATTTTAATTGTTCCAGACATAGTTGGCTTGGCATGATGTTACTATAGAAACGAAAGTGTGTCTAGTCAGTCGTAAAAAATGTTATGTAGAATTTCACAGATTTATTGTCTTAAAATTTAAGTGATTTTCGAATTGAAAGAAGTGAGTGTATGACTTTTTTGTGAAGAAAAATGAGCGCCATGCAGTTTGTAAATACCTCCAGAACAAAGGTTTAACGCAATGTGAAATCCATCAAGTTATATAATAGTGTGCTGGGAGATTATGCTAGATTCTAGAATACAGGTAAGTAAACTTTTCTAGCATTAGTGACCGTTTCATGTCCAGCTGGAGGAAAAACATCAATCAGTAGAGAGAAAAACGAGTGACACTTGATTTGATCGTTCATTTGTATTAGTAACATTACGTTCCTTTCCTTGCACCGTAATACGTCTATAATAAGTTCGGTCCACTACACAGGAAGTCGATCGACACATTTTCAGGCCAGTTTTGTCGCGCCTATAATTTCTAAACTGCATGACATATTCCATGAAGTAAAGGCGATCGACAAACGAAGGGATCTTGAGTTCGAGCGGGTGACACCACAGTCTAGTATATAGTCACGAAGCTCAATACGTAGTAAATATGCATCCATAGATAGTTGCTAACCACTAGGATCGCTAATATCGCCTCATTACAGATAATGCGAAATAATGCCGGCACAGTCTATTGTTTCTAGTACCCTCACAACTCAAGCTTCGTGACTGTATATCGTTGCTTACGAGATTATACAAGCTGGCGCATAGAGCTTGAAAAACGAGTCTGAAGTGGTTCCCTCGTAATGCCAATTCCGCCGCTCGGAGCGCTGTTCTGCCCTATATATTCATAGCAGAACACTTAAAAGACATTGACATTTGGGACATTTAAAGGACTCATCATTGCTTATTAAATGCTTCGTACAATATTTTATGGACAATAGACGTAATTTGCAAACTTCTACTTCTCAATTATATTACAATAAAAGGCTGTCATTCTTGATATTAAAACATATTACATATAAACTGAGGGACTGTCTGCTCTGTACTTCAGTTCATACACCAAACATTTCCGGAAATAAATTAATTTGACATCTTACATATACGCACTATAGCCTACCCTTTTCACCTAATATTATTAATATTGTTATTAAATAAGATATTGCAACTAATAAAGGTACTGCATTATCTTTAATTTCCTTGAATTCATAATTACGCATTTGCAAGAAGGCCTAACTTTTCCCTCTCTTTTTTTAAAAAAATACGGACGTCACAATAACTGAGAAGTATAATTATTGCGCGATTTTTTCTTGCAGTGGTGAAAACATTTCTATAGGCCTACTGATTAATCTATTGAGCATAGTAATAGTAAACGCTGTAGTATTTTAGTGCGTGTACGCCTACTTAGCTCTTGTAAAACGAAATTTTCACTTTCACTTTCAACGGAACACTCACTTATATTTAGTTCTTGTATCTTGCAGTAAATTATCCATTTGTGATCATCTTTCCAATATAACCTCCCATTGAAACGACCACTTAAAATCATGAGCTAGAATTTATTATTTTAAAAACATTTCCACGTACATACTGTTATAATTGTTATGAACCACAATACAAAAGACAACACTGTGAAATTGGATTAATTTACCAAGATCAACATTAATACCGGTAGTATAAAATCACATATAGGCCTAGGCTATATTATTTCATTACTTTATGGTATTAATTAGAAGAATTAATTTTGAAGAATTTACAAATATGCTGAAATAATTTATGACACCTCTTATAGAAATGTAAAAATATGTATGTACATTATGAAACAATTGGTATAGCACCACTTGAAAATGTTGAGCATTTTAACAGTAACTTGTAAATTGTTCCATCACGTTGTCTATAGTGTTCATTTATTGTAGCACTTTTAGAACGAACGTGGTTCACATACATAAGAAGAAATGACGATGGAATGAGTCGAACACATACAGTTTTCTTTAATTTTTAGCAAATGATGAAGTTGAATATATACTGTTACTTCATATCCTAACATAAGTAGAGTTGCCACCATAGATGTAACACCTGAAATGAATATAAAATAAATTAATGTATTGGTAATGATACAAGAATAAAAAGAAATTAGGCTAGACATAACCTCACAAAATTACAAACACATGCTAAAAAAAAAACTTTACGTATCCGTATATAATAAAACTAGATATTCCAGATATAATTTGTTTCACACGATAACCACCTCAGCCTATTTCGGCAGCAGCCATTATTAGTTAGAGTTTGAGGTGCATTACCTAATCTCATACTAACTTTGTTAAGTTCTCTAACCTAATTCACTGATAATTACGTAACAATACACAGGTCTAAAATACAGACAAATACACATTAATTACCTAATAAGTACAGCATGAAGATAATTCATTACTTTTGTCGGTATTTTCTAAAAGGGAAAGGGAAAACAGTAACAACATTATCTTCAATGTTTACATCACGTCGTTCACATTTTCATTAGGCCTATATCAGTAATGCTTGGTAAGTGAAACAATGCATGAAATTATTTTATATTTCGGGTCACATCATTCGAGAGTCGGAAAATGCAATTCGCCACTTTTAACATAGCATTGCTTGTTATATGAGAGAACTTTGACATTTACCTTAACGTATAAAGATACGACCTGTTGGTACAGAGTTCTTCACATAGCAAAACACAGACAATTTTCGAATATAACTTAGCTGAACAAACTTCAAATAACACTGTAATATGCTTGGCATATTTATAATATTCGTACTCAATCAGTAATGCACAATTAATCGAACAATTTTCACGATGCACAATGCTTTGTAATGGTACTATTCATCATTTCATAGGGCAGAGAGGCGAGCCTAGCGGCAGAAATTGTCATGACTCAAAGAGACCTACTCTCGATCGTGCTATGCGCCAGCTTGTGTAATACCGTAAGCAACGCTGTATATACTAGACTGTGGTGACGCCATCTAGAATTATGCGGTAGAGGGAACTTGAGGCACGAATTGACGTATCGCTCGGCAGTCGAGGCAATATAACTCGAGAATGTGAAGCGATAGCACGTTCGTAGTGGTGTCAGACGATTCGTAGCGAACTAGGCTACAATCTAAATTGAACAACAATTAGCAGTCGTCAAGTTAAATTGAAAAAACTCGTGAGTGAAATTGAGTGAAGAGAGTAATTTAACAATGTCGATGTATATGCAGCGCAAATGGGAACGGACATATAAGCAACGGATATCTTACATTCAGCATTCCATCCTGAGAGACGTATTCACGCAAAAACTCGTGTCCGTGTCTAATACAACATATTCCGATGTTTCTATGTGAGGGACAATAAATATTGTACAGCGTTCTTAGCCTACAAATTTTACATTTGAAGTTTCTATCATGGAGCCTCAGCCTTACATTTATGTGGAAGGTGGAGTAACCCGTATTTATAAGTTTATTAAATAAAGATATCCTCCAAAGCTTAATTAGTGATATTCATAGATGACACGCAAGGTTGAAATGAAAATCGAACGGAATGATGCTGAAGATTAACATGAGGAAAAGGGGAGAAGCCTGAGAAAACCCCTCAATTGCGACCTAGTCCGTCATAAGGATCATATGAAATTTTCAGTGAAAAATCTCAGGCATAACCGGGACTCAAACTTGACCGCCTAAGTGACGGACTGATGCATATCTCTTCGGTCTTAGCTTATTAAAGGAGGGCAATTGGAATGTGATTCTCGTTCAGTATGTTCGTAAATTAAACATGGAAATGTTTTTATACATTGGTTTGTGACAGAAAAGAGATCTCAGATACGTATATCGGGAGGAAAAAAAAATTGTGTTATTGTTTTTCTTACTAGCAAACAATAGTCTATGTATTTCTATAAATAAATATTGCTAATACATTACATATTACATAATATGACTATTTCTTTTTGTTGTGGCCCACACGATCTTACACCCAGATTATTTGGCCCTGTTGGGATTTTGAGTTTGACTTGCCTAGTCTAGACTAGTGTTCTGCGATGTTCGAACATGAGAGAGACAGCCAAGACATTAAAAATTTCGTCTTATTTCAAATTAAAAATGAACGTCTAGAACCATACTAGAAAAAAGCCGTGGCTAACGAGAAAGACAACAATGTGACATCACTGGCTGATCTGCGATTGGTTGAATCCCAAAGCCAAGATAGGCTTTAAAATATAGTTCCGTAAATATTTCATTATAATTAACATTTTTACATATATTATATCAATTCAGATCAGTGCAATGTAATTAACCATTATGTTATATTAAAAGAAACCTGTACCTATACATCAATCTATACTTGATCTTTTCTGTTCACTACGACGTAGTGATACATTAATATGGTTCTTGGCTTGGATAGATAATCGCAAGAGCTGTGGTAAAATCCTCAAGCGGTAAAAATATGAAGAGGTGGGAGTGGAGGAAAGCGAATATTTTTATAACAAAGTGGAACAAACACGACAGGCCTCCTCCTGCAGAGCGAACATGGGCGAATATCGAACTTAGCCTCAACGAACTTGAACGTAACATAACGCGTGTAATGCACGACGTTATTCTAAAACACACAGCTATCGTACCGCAGGAGTTACCGCGTCTGTAAGTCCATCAGTTTGGTTCATTTCAATGTCAATAATATCTGCTCGGCGTTGCCATACTGTGTCTCATGCAATTAGGTTAACTTACTTGGAGTGTCTTGATCCAAATTCTTTGAGTGAAAGATTGCAGAATAAATACTTCTGAACTGTTGTGTATTTTCATGCTGTATGATTTTTTGTAAATATTTACAGTGACCAAAGCAAAAGAAGGGCATGTCTTTGTGTCATTTAAAATAAACGCAGTGAAAGTAAAATTGGTTCTTTCTTTGACAGCTGGGCAGTGTCAACAGTGATGACGCGGCAGAACTTTGTGCCTTCCAGCGACGGTAGTTCCATGTTAAATGCTCTTATTCCTATGTGGGACATGTGCAATCACATCAATGGCAAGGTAAGCGGTGTGCTGACCTTTAGGATTTACAATAATTTTAATGTCATGTAACTTCTCTATTAAATTTTTGGTAAAAGAGAAAGCAGAGGGAAAGTTTTCTTCAGTTGAAATTGCCTGAAGACTTCTCACAAGCATGTTGTCTTAAGAGACGATTTCAAATGGTTGTAGTTGTAATATTTTCATTCATCATCATCATCATCATCATCATCATCATTATTATTATTATTATTATTATTATTATTATTATTATTATAACTGGGTTCTGAATACTTCTGATACCCTTGATATTTGGGAATATCAGGAGAAAGGACTAAATACGTTTTTAATTTTTTGGGGCCTTCTTTCTTTCCATTTGAATAATAGATTTAGATTTCCACTATATCGAAGTTTATGGGATCATGTGGTGTAGCTATCTCCGTTCTGCATTTTCCAGAAATGTGTTGTCTTTTCACCATCCAACAATATTTTGTAATATTCATTCATAGTTTTGTGCCCAAGGGCAGGTCCTTCATTACAAACCCAGCATTCACCAATCTTCCCTCTTTTCCACCTTCCTCTGTCTTCGCAAACGATCCATATATCTTAATGTCGTGTGTCATCTGATATCTTCTTCTGCCCCGAACTTGTTTCCCGTTCACCATTCCTTCCAGTGAATCTCAGTATGCAATTTCTTCTTAGCCAGTGATCCAACAATTTTTTTGTTGTTGTCAGTTTCAGCATTATTCTTTCTTCACCCACTCTTTCCAACACAGCTTTATTTCTTATTCTGTCTTTCTATTCCACACACTCCATTCTTCTCCGTATCCACATTTGAAATACCTCAAAGTGTGGGTCGCGACCCGTGTGGCAGGTAAGGATGTCGCGAGATGATTTACAAATTGAAACAAAAAATGCATTATTAACATTAATTTATTTTGTGTTTAGAAACATAAGCAAAGTTGAACATAAAAATAAAAAAAATAAAAATTCAGTAGTTATAAAGCGAAAAATAATGTGATAAATGTGCCTGCTTTTAGAACTTAGTTTTTAAAATCTGGACTCTGTATTCGATACGCACACAGTGATATAATTTTCAAGTTCAAAGAGATTTCTTACTTTTGTTTGGATGGTAATCATAGATGTTTGAGAGAGGAACAGAGATTAAGGATGTTTGAGAATAAGGTTCTTAGGAAAATATTTGGGGCTAAGAGAGATGAAGTTACAGGAGAATGGAGAAAGTTAGGCCGGGTGCACACAGAATCAGACGCGGCGCGACGCGACATTTTGTCTCGTGGTACTTGTCTCCCATTGATTTCTTATGGTGCGATGCACACAGAATCAGACGCGGCGCGACGGTCGCGAGCAGACACAAGGCGACACGAAGAGACAACATCGAATGACTGCTTGAAGTTCGTCGCGAGGAGACTGATTGCGGCAGTGTACTGCGCATGCGTTAGTAGTGGCTATGATTGCACGCTTTCAATATCTACAAAAAATACTATTGTTGTGTAGTGCATATTATTCGTAATGGAGCTCGATGCGGATAAATTAGTTGATTTAGTACAGGAGAGATACATTCTGTACAATCTTTGAAACAATATCACGAGAATAATGTGGTTTCTGAAAATATGTGAAAAATTGCAAATGAGATGAAAGCACCAGGTGAATAATAATGTATAATAATAACACTGCGTAACAAATAATTTATAATAATAACACTGCGTAACAAATGTTAACTTTTTTTTGCGCTAGACATGTGCTATATGTTTTCTACATAATTTGAGCCTCCTGAATACGAATATGACAATAAAAACAGTTGTTGGTTACGGTTTTTGAGAAATTTTGGAATTTATATATATTCAAAATATTGTTTTATATAATGACAATAAGGCTAAATATTCACTGTTCAGAAGATTACAGCTTTCTTTTTCTCCATTTTCTTTTACACTGGGCATCAGGAACATCACGAGCTAAAGTCCAACAATAGTCTGCTAGCATATTGGTATTCCATTGTCTTTGGTATCTTTTTTCCATAGTTGAAATTTCTTGATGGAAGCGCTCATCATGCTCATCACTGAAATCGCACAATTCTCGGGAAAAAAGTCAAGATGTAAGTGAAGGAAGTGAATTTTCAGAGAAATTTTACAACCCCTAGTTTAATACGCCAACAGTACATTTTTCACTAGTTCTTCATAGTTCTCACTTCTACAGTTACCCAGAAAATTAATTCAACGTCCTTGAATGCAATTCAGACGGCTGTCTCTTTTCCTTCCAGCAAAGATTCGAAGTGATTGTCCATTATTTCTCTAATTTGTGGTCCATTGAGAACTCCCTCTTTTATTTTTTAATTACTAATAGCAGGAAATATTAAGGAATGCGCGCTGGTCCGAGTCCTCATGGGGGAAGAAATTTTCTCATGTAATTTCGGCCAGTGTATGGGACCGGTGCCCACCTAGCATCGTGATGCACTTGGGGAGCTACGATAGGTAGCGAAAGCCGGTTGCGAAAGCCAGATATAACGACTGGGGAGATCATCGTGCTAACCACACGATACCTCCATTCTAGTTGGATGATCGTCCACCTCTGTTTTGGCATGTGGACGTGAGGCCAGCAGCCGGCTGGTCGGGCTGGGCTCTTCACGGGTGTAGCGCCACGGATTATTAATAGCAGGAAATTTTTCCTGCATATTTTTAAATGCTTCAGTTTTATAATTTATCCCTTTAACAAAATTCTTCATTAACCCTAACTTATTGTGTAAAAGGGGTAAAATTACTTCGCTTTGAGGTACAAGGGATTGATGTATAACATTTTTCTTCCTTGGCTCTAGTGATTGTCGTTTTATTTTATAATGCTTATCTCGAGCGCGAGTCCACACCTGTGGAGTAACGGTCAGCGCGTCTGGCTGCAAAACCAGGTGGCTCGGTTCGAATCCCGGTTGGGGAAAGTTACCTGGTTGAGGTTTTTTCCGGGGTTTTCTCTCAACCCAATACGAGGAAATGCTGGGTAACTTTCGGTGCTGGACCCCGGGCTCATTTCACCGGCATTATCACCTTCATTTCATTCAGACGCTAAATAACCTAGATGGTGAAAAAGCGCCGTAAAATAACCCAATAAAATAAAATATCTGGAGCGCGACTGTCCAATTCGTACAGAAAGCAGCAAAATTTTGTGTAGCCTAATTGCATTCCAAAAAGCAATGCTACAACCTTCAAATCCGCACATATAAACCATTCGTACTTTGAATATTATCATTAAAGCACACTTTAAAGAAATAGCCTACACGTCCTACACAGAATACTAACACCGCAGAAATATCCTGGTAAACTGAAGCGTTTTCATACGGCGAACCTGTTTCTTCCCCTCCAAATGGAACCGAAAAGGCCAATAAAACAATTTCCGCTTCTAGAAGTGTTTTGACATGGTGATATATTGCAAAATATAAACTACAGTAATGTAATTAAGCTCACCGTGAAAGAAATGCACATCTCAAGTAAAATCAGGTAAACTCAAGTGAATTTATACCGCGAGCCTGTTTCACTCCCTCGAAATAGACTCGTAGAAGGGCAATAAAATAGTTTCCCTTTCTACAAGTGTTTCTAACATGGTGCCCTACATATACTACATTTGTTTTCACATAATGGGTCTTCACATTTGTAAAACAAAATAGTTACACACGAAATACGGTGATTTTTAAATAAAATGCATAGAAAATTAATCATATTGTGCATCTCGAAAATCCGAAGTGATGGAACATTTTGCTTGTTATTTTTTAATTCAGGAGGTCTAAATTATTAAGAATTTGTTAGTTTTATTTCTGGCGCAAAATGACCGTTGACCAGTGTAATTTGTAGTAAGCCTAATTTTCTGCTCTAAACTATCACTCATTATTGATTTAATATATTATTTTTCTTTATTGTGAATCGTGAAGTAGTCATAAACATAAAAAATGACGTTTGTGCAGTACATTTTAATTTTAGGAGCTTGCGTCCTTAGGAAATAAGCAAATACAATAGAATTTTTCATATAGACAGGCCTCTACTATTGACGCCATATTCTAGCCTAGGCCAGTTTTCCAAACCCACACAGGCAGCAAATCAGTTGTCGCGATCAGACAGTTTTAAGCTGTCGCGAGGCGTTGTAAAGCAAAACGTAGCGTCGCGCCGCGCCACGTCGCGTCGCGTCTGATTCTGTGTGCACCCGGCCTTACACAACGCAGAACTGCACGCATTGTATTCTTCACCTGACGTAATTAGGAACATTAAATCCAGACGTTTGAAATGGGTAGGACATGTAGCACGTATGGGCAAATCCAGAAATGCATATAGAATGTTAGTTGGGAGAGCGGCGGGAAAAAGAGCCTTGGGGAAGCCGAGACGTAGATGGGAGGATAATATTAAAATGGATTTCAGGGAGGTGGAATAGGATGGTATGGACTGGATAAAATCCATTTGTAAGTACCAGTAACTTACAGTTTGTTTAAATTGATATTAATTAATTTTAAGTAAAATAGTGATGTCTTTTGCAGTTGTCCACAGATTTTAGTGCAGAGAGGGACAGAAGTGAATGCTTGGCTTGTCGGGATTACCAGTCAGGGGAACAGATCTTCATCTTCTACGGGCCCAGAACGAATTCAGAGCTGTTTGTGCATAATGGCTTCGTGTACCCTGATAACGAACATGACGGCCTGCGACTGAAACTGGGTGTCAGCCGAGATGACCCGCTGCAGCCAGAACGGGCACAGCTATTGAATCGTCTGGGCATCCCTGCTAATGGCGACTTCATGCTTAAGAGGGGGCCAGACCCAGTCGACGGCAGGCTGCTAGCATTCCTCAGAGTCTTCAACATGGGACCAGGTTTGTACACATTTCTGAAACATCGCTGTACACTTGTCTTGGTGCCATAACATCGTGGTACTATCTTTGGGTAACAGTTGTAACAGATTTCTGTTATTTCCTTTTCTGATAGAGCAGATATGCAACTCCAGAATGTTTGATAAGTCTGTCAGTTTTATTCTAGAAATATTTAGTAACATTGTGACTGTTTGTGTGGCAGAACATCTGAAGCATTGGCTGTCTAGTGACCACAGCTCTGACCTTGTGTATCCTGACTGTGCCCTCGAGACAGAAGTGGAGTCGAAGATGTGGAAGTTTCTACTCACTAGGATATATCTTCTTCAGCGTTCTTACACCACTATGCTGGAAGTGAGTTTGAATTCTGTTTTTAAAGATAGATAGATAATATTGTTATATGTAATATATTTTTGTCATTAAGTATTTCTTTCGGCGAGATGGTACTTCACATATTTTGCATACAGTGCCATCCTACCTTATTACTTCGCAATTTATGCAAACCTTATCTTATTTAATTCACTCTTCCACACATGTCTCTTTTAAATGTATCTTTGTCACCTCTCACTTCCCCATACCTATTCCAACCCCCTCACTTCACTTCACTTGCCATTGACATCCGTGTTCCCCCTACTATCTGCTTTTTCTTTCTTTCTTTCTCGCACTACTTCCTCCCCACACCAACTCCTTAAATCATGAATGATTTCGAGGGAAAAATTATTCCGGGGCCGGGTATTGAACCTGGGACCTTGGGTTAAACGTACCAATGCTCTACCAACTGAGCTACCCGGGAACTTTACCAGACACCAATCCAATTTTTCCCTCTATATCCACAGACCTCAAAGTGGGCTGACAACCGTCAAGCAACCAACATTGAGTGCACACTAACTCTGTGTGACTTAAATTGTGGTTTTCTGTTAACGAACAGTGACGAATGTAACTGGTAGCAAGAGAGCAATCCAAAGTGAATTAAACGTGCAACATATGTTTACGAATAAAATAATGATAACCTGCAAAGGGAACGCTCCATCACTACATATTATAATAAAATAAACACACTTGGAACAACACACTTATTCACAGCAGTGGAACTGAATAAAACAAAAATGTAACTATCACAACGCAAGAGTGATTCTATCGATGTCGTTTCTCTTCTGAATGTACTCTTGAATATCATTCAAGCTACCTCGTGACCTTTCCTATCGCCCGCTCTTCCTTAGCGCATTGTTTCGTTCGCATTCCTGCCGTCGGTATTCCCTGCTTGCGAGACCTATATACATATTGTAGTCATAATTTCCTTGTTACAGGAAGACTACGAGTTATTGAGACATCCTGGTCTAACACCTTGCTTTCGCCTAGCAATTCAGTTGAGGATAACAGAGAAAAAGTTGCTGACAGCAGCTGAAGAATATGTGAAACAGCGGATCAAGACCTGAAGAAGTTCATCAGATCCTGAGATAACTGACCCTTTGTATGATCTAACCACAAAGTGCAGGAGTTGGGGTTGTACAGACACTTAGCCGATATTGTGGTCTTGTGATAGCCTACATGTGCATAACGAGGTATGTATTCAGGGCCGGCCTGAACAAGTTTATCCTGTTTATATATATGTACGTCTTGCCCACTGACACAGAATGACTTTGTGTGTATAGATAGTAGTGAAGAGAATGTGGGAGATGTACATAGTATTGTAATCAATCATTCAGGAGAATTCAGGTACATCATTGTATTGTTGTTGTAATTTAACAACAAATATTATGGGTTTTCTGTAACTATTGCACCATTGAAAAGATACAGTTACACCCATGTTCACCACTACTGGTTCTTTTGAGAAAACGCCAATATTTTATAATGATGTTACCTATTTGTTTTAATTCTATAGTAGTCCCAATTTTGTATCTTATTTCACAACCTCAAATCCGGGTATTTTTTTCTTCTTAATTCACTCATGGCAGGAATGTGTATGACTTTCAAGAATTTGATAAAACAGAGGATTAACATTGTGGTCCAAGTGTTGAATAATCTTCTATGAGGAGGAGAGGTGCGCGTGACTTCCTTACACATTATCGTTATGGGACTCCTTGCTCTGTAATAATATTATAGTATCATCATTGTAAGTCATTGTAGCGGTTTTTCCTATGTCATTATTTGCGTTTATCACATAGCCCAAAATGTAGCCCCTATATTTACGCGAGTTCATAGATATAGTCCCACATCAAAGAAGTACCTGTAATTTTAAAAAAGTGCAAAATTGACTGTGTATTTACACGAATTGTTTTTATTGTTTTTAGGCCCTCTGTCCATTTCCCAAATATTTCTATTTACTTACTTGGTTTAAAAAGTTTTCGGAATTTATTTTTTTCGCCGAAATGAATAATGTTATGTGATATACTTCTGTTTCTGGTATTGGCATCATTCATGACGTCACTTCCTTAGAAGTTTCATGATCATTGTCATTGTTGTTGTGTGCCAACTGGCGTTGTTTGTGTGATATTCGTTTGTTGCATTTCAGAATGAAGGCTGTATGAGTATCAAAGACTACCAGTGCTCCGGTCAACCTTCAGAAAAACGTTCTTGCCAGGCATAGACCTGTGTTTTTTTCATTGCTGCTTCACCATTAGCCTCTTCAATCATTCTTAAAGGAGCAGTCCGCGATAAAATTCTAAATTTTGATTATATTATAGGACGTTTACCTAAGTAATCCTTAGATTAACATAGTTTGTCTCATCTCTCTACGCCTTTTAGTTTGTGAAATATTAAAGGTCTTACTGCAAGCTCTGACGTCATAACCACCGATCGCTTTATAAGACTGCATTGTAGTTCTGTTTAACATACAGTGGTGTAAAACGAGTAAATACAGATTCATATGTTACAGTCAGTTATTATTAACTCACTTAGGACCTACCACATGCATATAATGCAACAGTAATAATAATAATAATAATAATAATAATAATAATAATAATAATAATAATAACTTACCCCAACTCTATCCCACTTTAAATCCCGTGTACAATCCATTCTGTTCCATTCTGTGATTAGAACGACTTGGGTCTGGTAAGGGTTCAAACTGAAATGGTTTAATATTTCGATCCATTATAATCTAAGTCAGCGCCTTCACTGAGTGAGTGAATGTATGCGAGACGTGAAATATTCGTAATGAAAGGACTACAGATACGTGTTTATGTCACGTTAGCAATAAATTAGTACATGGTTTATATTATTTTATTGCACCATAGTTGTTGAGTCATACGGTTTAGGCACTTCCAACACATTCCTCTGTATATCTTCTCTCCACGTGTTTTCCTTCCTGCTGTATGTTTTCTTTTCCATCCATCGTTTAGTGACTTTCGAGTATTGGAGTCTGGAGCTAGTTACATCTCTTTTCACGTTGTAATTATGGTCATTATCGCAATCATAGTTCTTGTTTACCATTCCATCATATGGAAAGTGTTTTCTCTTAGGAGTGTAAACCAATCTGCCGTTATGATATGATTCAAGTTTGCTGGTGTGACAAAACTGATTAGTCTGCTTTAGGTCTTTTAAAAGGGCAGGGTTACATACAACATTTTTCAGAGCATTATAATCGCTGGATCCAGGTTCGATCCATTCCCAACAGCAGAATGACAAATATTACAGAAGAGAAACTAAATTTGTAATGCTGACCAGAATACAAAAAACACCTTTTTGGCTTTCTATATTACTTTCTGTTTCATGTGCAGCGTCCTCGGAACCTGATGAATTAGAATTTGAAGTTTCTTCTTCTATTTGAAAAGATCTAAGTCAGTTTCTGTCTCACCCACATCTGATTCACCACACACATTTCTTGGCGTTTCGCACTCTATCTCACACTGCACAGCTTTGTTTATATTAGGTTCCTGTGAATTTGCAGCCTCATCGAGAACTACACACACGTCAATATTTTCAGCTATAGGTGCATCACTGCAACTTGCTATTGCTTCTTCGACGACCTTCTTTCATTTATAAGCAGAGGAGCGCGTAGTATCAGAACTGTCTTGGCGAGATTATCCTTTCAAAAACAAGGAAGGGACAGCAGTTTTCTTCATTTTTGTAGGAGTTCTGTTGTCTTTCATTGAACGTCTTTTTAGTAGAGACGATTCCTCACAATCAATTTCATGGAAATGATTAGAACACACAATATCAGTTTTCGATGGTGTAAAACATTTCTGTTGATTTTCTTCACCCATGTTTTTAAATATTTGCGGTGACTTTTCTCTGCTCGGAAATACATGAAATGATACCTCTTCTCCATGTTGTGCTTTTGTTCTTCCCTCTGAACACGAAAAATCACAACACCACAGCATTTTAAACTGTATTACGATATAATTTCTTCTGTTTAGTCTACTGTAGTTCAAAATCGTTCATATAAAGAAAAATAGCCCTACATAAAACCACAACGTAGGTATGTGCTGTTTTATGATTAAATGAAAAGCAAAATATGACTTCACTCAATCACAACTAAGTCTCAAGTTCTGTTCACGTGTACTACGGCGCGAGAAAATTATTTAATATAAAGCACTGCACTTGGAGATGTTCTCGGTCTACTACACAATCACATCAGTTCAGTGGCTATGACGTCATAAGTATTTGTGCGGAGTCAGTAACTCAAGAACCATGTCTTGCATTGACATGCGGCAAATTGCATTCTACTTAGATTGAAAAACGTGTTTGATTAAAGCCAGCTTAATTTTATCGCGGACTGCTCCTTTAATGTCTCATCTAGACCTGAACTATGTTACGGAAGTGAAGCAATGAGAAGTATGGATATCAGCAGAGTAACGGCCTGTGAAATGAAATTTATGAGAGCTACACTAGGAAATACAGTAGAGCATCGATTATCCGAGTAGAGGAAGCGCAAAGAAAGCTTGCCCATTTGACTCATGCGCAGAGAACGATATTCGGTCCTCGTGCCGTCATGCTCGTTACAGGGCTGCTATGAATCACGCAATGCTAATTACAGGGCGCATTCGAAAGCGCGGTCTTGAGCTGTTCGTCTCGTGAAATGTATTGTGCAGAGCGGGTAGAAGCCAGCGTGTGCGTTACATATTCTGGGTTTTATCCCTCATATCAGGATTTTTATAGAGTTCAAACTGTGTTTGTACAATAACAGAGTTCTGTATAACTTAACATTCTATGTACTTAACAATGCCCCCCATTGGCTCTAAATTAGGAAGTGCTAATGAAACGTTACACAGTCAAACTAGGGAATTATTTATAACGTTTATAAATGTATGAAAAACGAAACAGGCTCCTCTCGTAACATAAGGAGTAAATACAGATTAAAATAAATCGACCATAGTACCACGCTAGTTATCAGAACATTTTAATAAAATCACATAGTATTAGTTATTAGTATTTTATTACAATGTCAAATATCAATCACATATTTCTTATAACATCTTTGTCATTTCATTCAGTGATTTTATATGTAAAAGAATTCGTGCTTCTGTATTTTCAACAATGTTATGTTACTAGTTACTCTGCAACAAGGTTTACGTTACGTTACATGCGCTGTGATAAATCTCACTCGAAACGTCAAGCCAGCAGACGACTGAGAACTGACGACAGTTTGCCAATCGAATCGAAGCAAGGTCGAGTGCACCCGAACATTTCCGAAAGTTCGCGCAGCTTTCCGTGGCAAGCTCTTCTTGCGTTTACTCTACCTATCAACCGAAACATCAGTTAACCTAAAGCTTTCCAGTCGGCAAATTTGAATTTGCACACGTGTCATGTAAAAGTTTAGCTAGCTCTGTTTCCGAGATTTAGTGGCAAAAAAGCGAGTCTCAGCTCTGAAGCAAAAAAAAAAAAAAAAAAAAAAAAAATTGGACTTCATTTCCTAAACTGTAGGCCTACTTTAATGGCCGTTTTGAACTTGTTAAACTAGGCTAGTCAGTTTTCTGTGTTACTTGTAAGACGTATGATACAAAATATATACTGTATGTACAGTTTTGTGTTTAATATCAGTGTTTCTTTGTTTCGCACTGCTCCTATGACACCGGTACAATTTGTTTTCGTAAATGATTGGTTATCCGAATACCCCCTTATTGTTTCGGATAATCGATGCACTACTCTATTTGCTTGGACCACAAAAGAAATGAGGATATCATGCAAAAACTTCATGTCCAACGAATGAATTGGAATAGACTTCCAAAAGCCATGCTTCAGTACCGTTCCCAAGGGAAGAGATCTTTAGGCCATCCAAAAAAAAAAAAATAGGCGAACCGAGAATAACTCATTGAAACCATAACAGGCCTTGGGTCTTATACTTATTTGGATGATGATGATCCCACATTCTGAAGTGCGACGAACGAATATCAAACCACAACAACCAATTGCCACACAACAATGACTATGATCATGAAACTTCTACAGAAGGGTCATCATGAATGAATGATGCCAACACCAGAAACATACCACGTAACATTATTCATTTCAGCGAAAAAAATATATTCTGGAAACTTTTTGAACCGAGTGCTATTAGTTAACACTCTATCACGCAAAGAGAAAATATTGTGATGTGTGCCAAAATTGAGTTCGATATTTTGACTGGCACACACATTTTCAGTCTCCCTGATAACCGAAAAAGTTGTTCTGTGTCAAGTTTGTTGTCTGTATATGTACAGTCTTTTCTCCAGCAGAAATTATGCACATGAAATATCAGAATTGTAGGTCGACAAATGATGATAGTTTTCTTTAATTTATTCGAAATAAATTGCATAAGATGACAGGTCATTCAAAACTCAATTCCTGGTTAAGAATGCTTTCAACATTAGCGCTTTCATTTTGCATATTGATATGTGCAGATACACGTATCATATGTCTCATCAGGCTGGCTCTTTATGCATAAAAAATACTATATATAGGTTGCTTCAATATGAGCAGGCTGTGTAAATACATTAGTAAGTGGTTCTCATCGTGCAGTTGTATTGTCTTTAAAAATTAGTGGGAAGGGGGGGGGAAGAAAAGGGAACAGTTTTTTGTTGCATGCTGTAGGAAAAATATGAAACTTTTATCAGTTTGAAAATAAACTTAAATGCACATACGTAAGGAAACGCACATTCCTCTTGGATAAAGACTATTGACACATGATACATTGTAGCCTATTCATTAACCTGGTACGAACACTTGCGTTCTCCTTTCTTGTACAGAAACTTAGTTAATTCTATCGTAATTGTGTAATACGAAAAATGTCATTTTAAGATCTTCCATTACTGCAGGACTGATAGAAATGGAGCGAAAGTTCAAATTTAATTTTGAGGGTGAGTCAATAATTATCTACTTATTATAATGTCTTATTATATAATCTTGAAAACCTTAGAAAGTACGTAATTTCTAAACATGATCGACCTGCTTTTCAGCATCTTGCTCAATTTCATCATAAACATTTGTATGTCCTTAGAAAAAATTGGTTTTGCTTCAAAAACAATCATCACATTCACCATGTCTTTCAATCGTCCTATGCTGAAACAGCATGGACTAGGTTGGTGATTTATAAAGCGAGATCAGGACTGTATGTGCAGTGCTCCACTACCTCGAAATTTAGCTTCCAGATAGTTGCTGCAATATAAGATATATCATTTTTTTTTGTGTCTTTCTGTGAAATGTTTTGTGACTCATTTTGCACACTATGTTGAAACCAAGTCTCTTGTAAAATATTTTGTGAACAAACCCATGACTAATCTGCACGTTATTTGTCTTTGCATCAGTTTCCTGTTCCTCGAAGCATGTTTCAGGCTCGAACTTTGTCGTCAGGAGTGAATGTTTACAGATAGTACACTTATATAGCCATTGCAATCTATTCATAGAATTTTTTCAAAATAAAACATTGTTTTATCAACATCATCATCATCATCATCATCATCATCATCGTTAAAGAACATTATAAGCTGTGGAAGCTCTTGAGTATGAAATTAAAAAAATAGTTCCAAACCAGCTTGTCTTGGCAAGCCATTTTCTAATAAGTAAATTGGAAATGTTTAAAATAATTTTCTAAGTTGTCGCTACCGTATATCTAGTCTTTCAGGATGTACCTGAAGCTTTTCTTTCTGATGGATGTTCTTGAAATCTTTTTATAGTTTTTCGCATTTTGGAGTTCTGGTAACATGTCTGATTGTTCTGAGTGTCTGTCTTGTTTTAATTTTGAAAACTGTGTTAATATCTTAATAAAAATGATGAATTTCTTTATTGTTTAATTTTCTTTATGTCTGTCCACAGTCCTGTAAATATTTTAATCAAAATCACATTTTAGAAATTTTAAATTATTTTCATGCAATGTGGTTAAAGACCATGTATTACATATAAGAGTACTGGTATGATACATTATTAAATACCGGTACTTGGGTATTTTTTACTCTATTGAGATAATTTTGCTTTTAGGATATTTAGTAAAGCATATTAACATCTGTTTGCTTCTTGTACTTGCACAGAGACTTCTTTTACACTAGTCATATGAGATATCTTGAGTTCCTAAAAAGTTGACCTTTTTGACAACATGTTCGTGAATTTTCAAGTTGTGATTTGTAGTGGAAAACACTAGATATTTATTTTGCAATCCATTTTTGATTGATTTTCAGAAAAGTCTGTAATATATATTAGAAATATTTATTTTTCAGTCACTGACTTTACTGCAATATTTGTAAGGTACAAAACCTTTACATTACATGTTTTAAAAATCGTATGAACGTTTTCGTTGGACTATGCCAGCATCATCAGATACGACATTCACTCTAGCAATATCATTAGTCTCTACAAATACAATACATATTAAATAGCATACAGAATAATAATAGTACATTATGCAATGAGCCTATAATGAAGGTAATTAAGAAGCGAGTACGGATATTTATGAAACGAGCGCTTGCGCTCGTTTCATAATTTTCATATGAGCTTCTTAATTACCATTATAGGCGAGTTTCATACGACTTTTTATGCTCGACCATATTTCTAACTTGATATTATTAATTTTCTTTGTATCTGACCTTGACCAATGTTGTGAGATGTGCGCAGACGCGAAAGTATTGAGTTTTTCCGAGGAACAAATGTCCACATTGACCTTGCTAGGCCATAAGAACCTACAGAGATAACACTGAAATTAAATTAGACATTGAAAAACGAGATGACAAATTGAATTTATTTGAATATTATTTACAATTAACGCTAATTATTACAGTAACAGAACATAACCTTCTGCGACAGTATTGGATTTCCAGCCTCCATGACTTTTCGCTAATTCTCTTTCGATTGCATATCCGAGAATAATCGATACTTGCGGTTTTATAACGATAGAAAGCTGACCTGCCATTGGCTGAACAGTTGTAACCTGAGTCGTCATTGGCTGAAAGACCTGACCTTTAATGAATAGGTTACTTTAATGACATGCATTAAAGGTCTGCTACCAGGTGTATAATTACTACATTTTGGCATGGTCGAGCATAAACCATATTAAAACCAACATTAGGATACAGATGTTATTCTTGTGTGACTGCCCTTTATTATCAACTAGTTAAAAGTACACATGTAAATTACAATATATGTATATGTGTTTGCAAGTCTTCACAAGTAAAATAATAAAAAATAAAAATGGAATGAACTGCATATTGTAAAATGCAATTACAGTATTTGAACTATATTAGTGAATTTGTTTATGTTCGTGTTCTTATTTCTTATTGATGTACGTCTATCCTCTGTTCAGATATGTGTATGCATCGTGGTGTATATCTTGTAGGTTTGCCTTGGGTGCTTGTTCAAAATTATTATGGATGTCTTAATGTCCAACAATATTTTCCATGTTAGGTTGTTTTATGTTAATTAGCAGTATATGCTTAATTAGACGGTGATGCTAATCATCCAAGATGATTTTATAATCGGTATCCAAATACTGTAGTTGTGGTAAAATATGTAATAAGGTGCAAGTCAGCTGTCAAGTTTAATTTATGTAGACGTGTGTGTTTGTTGGATGTTGGCTGTATGAAGGCTATGTGAGGACTGTGTAGTTCATACGATTTTTAAAACATGTAATGTAAAAGTTTTGTACCTTACAAATATTGCAGTAAAGTCAGTGACTGAAAAATAAATATTTCTAATACTAGATATTTAGTTTTCTCTGTGTTTAATTGGAGTCTGTTTCTATCCAGAGTATTACATAATTACAGAGTTAGAACTTGAATTTGTTTCTCGTTTTCTCCAAGTAAAACTGAATCATCAACATACCTAAAACAATCGTTTCTAATCTTTAGTTAAGCTCAACGTTTAAAATGGTATTTTGTGTGTGGATTATTTCCTCCATAACAGTATTTTAGTTAATATAGATAGCAATAATTCTCCTTGTTGAACTCGAGGTTACAGAGAAGTTATCAGATGTTGTTGTATTAATATAATAATATTACAAGTCCATTAACATTGATTAAAATCTTGAGACCTGGTAGATTGAAATGCGTAGTATTACAGTGAATTACATATTTACACAGATGGAGGGAGCTCTGCAATAGAATAATATTGCTGGAACAGGTACCTTGTACTAGGAGAACACACTACACACTAGGATGGTGGATTAGAAGCTAATAATGCTGGTCTGCAAGAATTAATTTACAGAATAAATTCATTTACCAAAGTAGCCATATTTTGTGATTCAGAATCTGCAATTCAGGATACTGTTTTATTAACATCAGAAGACAAGAGAGTGAAAGAAATCTGTACCAAAATTAAGTTTTTACAAAAACAGGCAAAAATAGTTGCTTTACAAAGGATACCTTCTCATTATGGATTGAAAGGAAATTAAAATGCCGTTACCAAGCATTACTTTGAAAAAGTAACTGTTACCAGTGCTTTTCTTCTGGAGAAAAAAGTGGTGGAACTCTCTATAGAATATGCTATAGCAGACGTTCCAGCACGTTCCTTTAAAAAAAAAAGCTCTGACTGTTACTATAGTAGAATTAACGTTTCTTTCGACTTGTGACAGCTCGTTAGCCACATGGCTTACAGGCCTACTGTCATGGCAATGTTGCCAACTTGCTGCTACTGCTATGAGCTGTGCAATCAGTCAAGTGCGATATGTTCGATAATGTGGCAGCATTGCCCGCAAGCTAGGGCAAAGAGAGCAGAGAGTGTCAAAAGGTGATTGGCTACTTTCAAGGGAACAGATGCATTATAGGACCCACCCTAAATATAAGAATATGCAAAGCCACAAAAGAAAAGGTCAATTAAATTATCGATATATATCGTTTTTATTATGTTGCCAACAAACGAATATTGTTGTAAATTAGTTTGATTTTAATCATGGCGGCAATTTCGAGTGCTATAGTTTAATATAAAAAAGAAGTGGATCAAATTCTTCCTGTTGGCTTAAAATGTAAGCTTAGAATTTGAAATTATGAAATTATAAAGAGAACCTTTTTCTTGCTTTATCTATGAATATAAATATAAATATGTTCTATGGTTTTTTTATATGATTGTAGTTTATTTACGAGTAAAATGTTCTGTGAAACATGTAATTCTGGGATGAGTTTGAAGGAATGTAAAAGTAAACGAAATGCACTCATGTGGAGATGTCATCAGAAATTACAAGGTATTAAATGATGAACACAGGAATGCCATATTGTAGTACTTTGTGAAATCACTTGGATAACGAAGAAAATAAAACAGAACATCTCCACTGAGGTCCATGGTAAAATGATAATTTTTACAACAATTTTGTATTTAAACTTTTTGATCCAGGGAAAATACGAGTAAAAATGTGTTTTTGGAAAGACTAATATTTTCTCAGGACTAAAAATGCAGCATAAATGGAGTAAAATTAGTATTTTACGTGGACCATATTAAATTTGTGGTAAAATATTTTAAGTTTTAAGTTTAGCTTTGGTTTGTTTCTTTAACTTTATTTTGAATAAAATATAATATATTGTATAACAAAGATGACTAATATGCGCTTAATTTCATTGTTGTCGGTTTTATTAAATGATACATGTTTGTAGTGTGCTTTAGTTTTGTTAAGATGGCATACTTGATATAATAATCGAAACTATACAATATATAATCGATACTATGGAATACTCGGGGTGGGTCCTATAATGCATCTGTTCCCTTTCAAGGTTAAACCTTGGTTACCATGACAACAATCCATAACCCATGTGACTAGCGAGGTGTTAGAAGTCTAAAGTAACGTTAATTTTACTATACTAATGGTGTTATTTGTAATGTGTTACTCCCCAACTCAGCAAAACACTTACACCAAGGTCACACCTACGAGAAAAAGGTGGCATCTACTAATATGTTGTAGATAGCAGTGTAGCCAACTGAAAAGAAATATAATTATATTGCAGATAATTTTTGACTAGCCCTCGTGTGATTTTACAAGCAACACTTCCATTTCTTCTTGAATTAATAATAGTCTCCTGGTGTAAAAGAATAAATTGTTCTTAGAAATATAGCTCTGACTGCAGTATTGACTTAGTATTAAGGTTTTCATATATACATCAATGGTGCTATATCTGAAATTTGAGCCTCAGGTAAAATATTACAAAAAAAAGAAGAATGCTTATCAGTGTTGTAAACGTATCTGGCCAAGTGTCTGCCCACTGTGTTAGAATATTGTACGTGATTCTTTCTGTGATAGAAGGAACCACCTTTTTCGCTTTGTGTGAAATAGCTAGCATATGTTTTTTTAACAGTACCATATTTATTCATTGAATTGTTGTATTTTACTGTAATTAGTCGTCTCTAGTCTGTAAATGTTTAGTGTGAAAACAATTCAAATTTCTTATATTATGTATTTGGCAATCCTGTGATTGAGGTCCTGGCTGATATTTACCTCTATTATCAGGCAGTACATCTCACTTGACGATATGTGTCAGAGGAAGAACAATTGTTCGTTTGTATGTATCTGAAGTCTGATTAGTGTAACATGTAGATAATAATCGGCGATGTATGCAATAGAAGGGGAAAGGAACTGGTCACCCTACCCATTATCTCCTGGCCTAGTTGCCTCATAAGTGGTGGTTTTTGGTATCACTTGAGAGGTTCAGATCTGTCTTCGGACAGTTGACCAAACAACAACAACAACATGTATTTGGCAACGCTGTTCTGGTTTAGGTATCAGTTCACAAAAATATAAGATGATAAAGTCACCAAGGACAATGTTGCGACTATACATTGTCATAATATCAAGAACAGCACTTGATATGGGAATGAAAGTTTGGTTTTAAATAGAAGGAATTCTTAAGAATTTTGAAGCTTCACAAATGCCCTTTACTTAAGGCGATACTATGCTTTTACTGGATCTGAATATAAAAAATAGTAACAAAGATGCAAGCTTCAGTTCATTTATATAGTAAGTAAAATTAAAGAATATCATTTGTTTTCAATTCACTTTATAACATTTAATTATTTAAAATATGATTAAAAAGTTAAAAATTAAAACACTTCAAAAACTTCATTGTTAAAATAGTTTAGAATGGTGATATACCTTGATATGCATGTATGGCTGTTTTGGAGTCCTTTACTCCATTGTCAGCATTTGACATAGGCATCCCCACCTTCTCCCACAAGAGAGAGTAATCCAGAATACACACAGCAAGCAACAGTCAAATGCTGACAATGGAGTAAAGGACTCCGAAACGGTCCTACGTGTATATCAAGGTAGTTACCCTTTTAACTATTTTAACACAGTAAAGTTTTTGAAATGTTTTAATTTTTAAACTTTTATCTTATTTGAAATGAAGAATATCAACAAAATTGGAATTGTCATTTGTATGTATGTATTTATTTACACTTCAAGTGGGCAAGCACCCGGTGGCAGTGGTATACACAATATAAACAATACACAATACAATTATACAATACACAATACAATTATACAATACACAATACAATTTTATACACAACACAATAAGAATACACAATACAATTTAACATGATAATTACAATTAATAATAAAACATAAATAAAATACCTAATTTTACAATACAACCTACATAATTATTTATAGGCCCTACATAAGTTTCAATAGTCTTTCACTTTACTCTCATCTCACTCACTGTAGTGGCACTATGACGCATTTCTCTGACACTTTAGGACATTTCACTGACACTATAGAACACATTTCATTGACGCTATAAATTATCACTGATTGGAACTATTCACTGCACTGTAAAACCATAACTTCACTGACTCACCTCGCTTCACTGATACAACAGTTCAAATAAGTCAAATAATTACACCCTTATGCATACTTATAAACAGAACTACATTTAAACTAAACATTTCTAGTCTAAGGCCCTCTTACATGTTACAATACAAAAAAATCAGTGAGGATAAAGGGATGGAAAATAATGTAAAATTGTATACCTGCCTGCATTGTGGCCCATTTTTTCCAAAGCATAAAATTTCATTTTCCCCAAAACCTGTTTTCCCGAAACTTTATTTCCCAATTCATCTTTTTCCCAGACAGCTTTTCCTAATCCATTTTTCCATAAGTTATTTTTCTTGTAAACATAAAAGGAACAAAGAAACAAATTTATGTTACGAAAATGTGTCACAAATAAACTGTTAGATTAATTTTATATTTTACAGATAAAAATTATTATGGTCAACTCCGTAGATAATCTGGAATTCAAGAAACTGTTACCATTTTCTGTTTAATGTATGTGTCTGGTAACATTAAATCTCTTACCTATTTAGGATCAGCAGACGTCTCTCTTCTGCGTTCACGACATAATGATTTCTTTATATTCTCCCTTTCAGAAAGTTGGCTCAATATTCCTGACGAAATTCTCAGTAGGTGATTCATTTCGAAGTACCTGGGCAGATGGGACCTCTGGATGTTCACTTACTGTTCTCTTCAATCATTTCATAACCTTTTCAGCTTCTACCTTCTCTTGATTTGGTTCATGGCTGTGCTGTCCTTCCTTTCTGATACGAATCCCATTTCCAGCACCTTGAGTAACTGCTGTACCTTTGTATTCGCCTTTTCTTACACAAGACCAGTAATCTTTTCCGTCTTTTGAATCATGCCTGTAGTACATATATCCATTTCTACCAGTGGCGGTTCCTCGGGGGAGGGAAGGGAGGAATGTCGTCCTCACATTTTTCTTCTTTTGAAAGTAAATACCAAATAAAATATGTGCCTTGAAATTCAAGGAAGATTCGATAATTTTTAAGTTCACAGCTATAAGAAAACCTCGGTTAATCGAGTTTTAAACGATGCGCTCTCATATGCTACTAGAAAGATGCGAGATTGTTTGTGTGGAGGAAAGTCAGTCCATTCCTCCTTTACTGCAGTTAGCACACATAGACAACAGCGTACTAGCGGCCAGAGAAGGAAGCAGAGTTTTAAAGCGAGTAAATGAATGGAGAGGGAGGAGATCCTCCTCTGAATCAGCGCATGGGCGGGAAATAGAAACTGACTGGTAGTGCAGCAAGCTCGCTACCGCTGCCATCTAACGATCTTGCATTCAACCAGACTATAACACATCTAGGAGGAGGCACAATAAAAACAGTTTTAACCCAACGCTATGAAAGACACCATATCAACTTTTTTTTAAAATTATAAATCAAAAATATTATTCATTGCACTTTATATAAGCTACTATTCATGGTTTGAAACTTTCAAGGATATTTGAAAGTTAAAGTCGGGTTTATATAAAACAAAGAGGGAGTAGTTCTACGTTAGTATCGCAGATCTTTTTGGCCCCTGAAATTCACTTCCATTCATTGTGTACTAGACAGGGCAACAGCCAAGTTGTCAGTTTTGTACAAATATATTTGAAATTGAGAGTAGTACTCCGAACTACGTTATATTTAACATAAAAAATTAATTGGCCACTGGCAACTTTGAACAATAATGGTAGTATGACTACAAGAACTGACATTCTTCAAAAGCATGTGATACTGAACTTGTAAAATATACATGTGGCAACACAGACCACGTGGGTGGGTGCAATGTTCTCGCTTTCCTCAGATTATTTCCCATTCGCATTTCCGTGGTTCCGATTACGTGTTAGTAGCTATAGTCTCTTTCAACACGTGTGATGCTGTAGTTTGCTCGAAAAATGCTGCGAGGTGAATTTCCTTGTAATTGTTAATTTGTGCAATTATTCAACAATGAATGGAAGTGAAAACATTATATATTTTGGAAAATTTAGGAAACTCAGTTTACAAGAACAGATTATTGCTATATAGAAGGTAAGACCAACCCCAACACTACCTGGTCTTACATTTATGCATGTTGGCTAATTTGTAGCATGTTTCATTCAAGAAGGTGTCATTTCGTCCTGTTACCTTCTTTCCTCCTCTTAAGAAATACACAGGAGCCGCCATTGATTTCTACCTCCTCGTTCGGATATTGTAATTTCCAGTAACCCTGTAAATTATGTTCACTTTGGACTGATACTTTAGATATTACATAGGTACCTTAAACTTAGATTTAGAAGAATAACTATCAATGTATTTATGACAGAAATACTTATAATTTAGAAATGTATTTACAAATCCAATTCGAAACCATAGTTACCTCAATAATATAATATTGGGAACATACAGTTCAGAGCAGTACTATCGTAACTACCATTATTGGCGCTGCTAGTTACAATAGTATTGCTCTGACCCGTCGTTAAATCTCTTAAAAAAGAAATGGAAAAGGTTTTCTTCCCCCAGTGCCACCAGGTTGTCTTTTCGACACTTCTAGGCTTTTCTTCTGGCAGTAGCTTAAGTGTAACCCGCTTCTTAGGTTGGGGTGCCTCGAAAGTAGGTTACAATATGCATCTTGATTAGTTTAAGTTATCTGTGGGCACATAAGTACCATAGAAGCATACTTTGGATATTATTATGCCCCAACCTTTCTCAGAACTAAAAAACTAAAACTAGTTCTCTTTTCCAAATCAGCATTTCGATTGTTGTGCTTCATTTTAGTTTTAAATAACTTTTAGAGTATAATTTACCTGTCAGGATCATTCATGGAAAATTCTAAAACTAAATGTACAACTCTGAAATTCATATAGTGTCATAGAATAGTAAATTAATAGATGAAAAATCTGCTGATATTTTTTGTTTGTTAACCTTCTATAGTAGCAAAAAAAATAATAATAAAACATGAATAAATATGGTACTTTGCCGCTTCTTTATAAATCCTTTTATGTGTGCTTAATAAACATTGGTCACTAGTGATTTTGATATTCCAGTTATATAAGAAAATTAATGCTTTTACTCACAGGTTGTGCATTTTTAGCAAAGTAGGTTCCTTTTTGTTGTGAGGGAAATAGTATAACTCCAATTTCACCTGAGATATAACCTACCAGGATGTGCTGCCTTACTGGTTTTCATTGTAGTTTGTTTTTAAATGAAATTTATTTTTTATGGTTTTGCTTTGCATTTTGTACACAGAAAGAAATTATTTTATAAAGAAGAATCTGAAACATTTCAAGTGTTTTGAAGTAATATTATATAAAAGTCTTGAGTGTTTAAATCAGAACAATAACTGGCATGTCTTGCACATTGTATTAAATAAATGGACATGTCGTGAGAAGTTTTCTCTCTTCAGTACAGTATCAAGTTGAAAGCAGTTAAAATTTTAAAATTCTCCCCTCACTATTGAAGTATGACATTTGTTAGTCAGCATTTCTCAAACAATGGTTCGTGGATCGAAAATGGTTCTAAATGTAGCTTGTAGCTTGTAAGATTATACATACCGGTATTAATAATTTTTAATTTTAGTAATGCATCGTAACACTGTAATTTAAAATGGGTTAATGATCCATAAGTTGATAACTATTGGCATGAACCTCATCAGTTTGGTGAGAGGTTCTCGCTGTAGACCGAAATTTTTTAACATTACGTGCTATTTCCAATGAATCCTCAGAGTTATTATTAAATATTGTTAGAAAAGGTTTTCATGATAACATGATTCCAGCATAATTCCTGACATGAAGAAGAGAAGAAGATTTGAATATATCATATTACAGCTGCCTCTAAATATTCTGACATTATATTTTCAGACTTTCACGATTTTGAAATTTGTACGAGGTTATTGGGCTTCACTCAATGTTAAAACATCCAAAGTTACATATTTATATGTGTAAGTTTAATCTTCAGGGAAGGCAAGGAAAAACTTTGTCTGTTGAGTATGTTACCAAGAGCTAGATTGAACCAAAAAACTGCTGAGTCATGAAAGATTAAGATATACTTTATGTTCTTGTAAAATATTTTATAAAACTAATAGAAAATGCTTTTAATCAGGAAGTGGTAGTTCTCTCTAATGTACTCAAGTGTTACAGCACATTGGTGAGTTTGTCCAAATAATTTTCTTATTTACATAACAGACACTAAATTATTTACTAATACTCTGATCGGTTATAGGAGCTTTGATATTCCTTTCCTTTCTTGCACATAAAAAGAGAGTAAATGGACTTCTATATGTCCCTCACAGTATTAAACTGCTAATTTGCTATAAGATTTAAGCCATGATTATCAGACCGGTGTTATTACTATGGCTTGATTAAATGATTATTCTACGAATTTCTCTATGTAGTTCATCATTTTCACATTTGGATCTTCATGATGTCAAATAAGTAATTGTAAACTGAACAGTATATATTGTTATCACTATTTTCCAAAGATGCCGAAATTAATATTTAAGAAAAGAGAGAAAAGACATTTCAGTAATAATGTAGGTATGGAAGTTGTGAACAAATTTGAAATATTA
The DNA here is from genome assembly GCF_040183065.1 of Periplaneta americana. Lineage (NCBI taxonomy): Eukaryota > Metazoa > Arthropoda > Insecta > Blattodea > Blattidae > Periplaneta > Periplaneta americana. The sequence continues at coordinate 33,080,420 of NC_091124.1, read as the reverse complement.
AAAGATAGTTTCCTACAATTGTTTTGAGATTTGATAAAATTTCTTTTTTCCCCTGATGGTGTAACAATTTTAAAATATATTACATACATACGGTTCACTCTTCTGAAAGATGTTTATATGTACAAGATTATTCTGAAATAAGTTCCAAGTTTGAAATGGCTTTATCTTCTGTACATATTAACAGTTTACTTCCATATTAGCTAATATTTCTTTTTGCGATATGCATTTAGTTGCTGTGGTAACTGTGTCATGCTTGTATAAACAATTGTGGTTAAGAATACAGACAGCAATAATTTTTACAATGGTTTTGCCTTTACGAGTTTTTATAGCCTCGTTCAGTGCTATTACGAATGTAATAGACAATATCCCAAAGTGTTGAGAAGATTTTGAACGTTACATAGATTGAGAAATGGACCCTGCTCTGTAAAATCATTTCGTAAGTTGAAATGTACTTACTAATATCCTTTTTAACATAGGAAAGTCCACACCTGTGGAGTAATGGTCAGCGCGTCTGGCCGTGAAACCAGGTGGCCCGGGTTCGATTCCTGGTTGGGGCAAATTACGTTGTTGAGATTTTTTTCGGGGTTTTCCCTCAACCCAATTGAGCAAATGCTTGGGTAACTTTCGGTGCTGGACCCCGGATTCATTTCACCAGCATTATCACCTTCATCTCATTCAGATGCTAAATAACCGAAGATGTTGATAAAGCGTCGTAAAATAACCTACTTAAAAAAACATAGGAAAACGACTATTTTTTATTGAACAACACGTTGGTGATTATGTTTAACTTTGTTGTTTCTTGTGTTTTCGTGTTATAATAAACCCGAATTTCTTTACGAACAAATTAAAGTTTTTATTTTTGCAGAATCTAAAAATTTGCCAAAGTTATGGCCATTTGAAACTGGGAACTTACTTTAGAATAACCTTGTATATGACATACTGGTGCATTTTTTTAATACCGTTAACAGAAATATGTGAAAATTTGTACGGACTCATTTAGAGGTGGGTATTATAAAAGCTCAAAAGCTTGTGGTGGTCCACAGAATTTCAGAAAGTTTGGGAAACGCTGAAGTATATTAGCAATATGTTCATATTAATAATGTGATCAATGAATGATTTTTTTGTTGTATTCTTTTCTTCACAGTTCATATTAAACATATGAATAAGTTGGCAGAATATCAAGTCGAAATATAATGCTTACAATCAGTAGTAGTTTTAACTAAATCTGTCTTTCTTTATTTTGGCTGTTGAACAAGTGAAAATATCTTTGGTTCAAAATCTCATGCATTTGTAGGTAATTTTGATATTGTAAATACACGGCACATCTTAAATTAAGAAAAATCTTGGCAAGAGCTCTTCTACATATTGTAGACTTTAAATCATATTATTTTCAGGATATAGAGCAAAAAGCCTATTTTCTTATCTAAGAAATTGCCTGTTCTAGAACATCTAACTTGTATCATTCTATGAAAAGGTAAATATGTGTACACTGATATCTGTTTAAGATTTGTGTGTAAAGAAAATTGTGAACAAAGAGAAGATGATGTTATTTAAAGAGGTCTTTTCATTTCATAGTATAATATTCGAGTATTTTTATTTAAAAAGTAATTTTGAAGCTTAATATATCACTTGTGGGTAAATCTTAGAGCGAAGTATTTAAACTTAAGTGAAAGGGAATGTGCATTGCAAGTGACGGCATTTAAAAGTACGGTATTTTCTTCCTTATATACATGTGAGGGATCATTTCAAAGATGTCTGTTTTTAATGTGATCTTGAGATGTGGCAAAAGTAAAATAAATTGCTATTAAGTATTTTAAATACTAAGAATTTACTGAGTTAATTTTTAATAACAACCATTAATTCTTATATCAGCTTAATAGTATTATAAAAAGTTAATCGAATATCTTCTGTTCAACAAGGAAATATTTTTTTGATGTCACCAGAGTTATTTGTGCACATAGTAGTAGTATTAGCAACATAGTACAGTCGAACAGTCTTACAATGAAAACCGATATTACAGCAAACTCTCGATTATTTGTGCTAATCACCGGACAAAATGGCACGAATAAACTAAAAACAGAAATAATCGGAAATGTTTATTGATTTGCCACAGTAATGGTTTAGAATAAGAAAATAATAAACATATATGCATATTTTCGTATGTTAAAATATACTAGCACATTCAAAGAGTAATGGCAACATAGTTACTGTTCCACACTAAATTTATATGAATACATATGAACTGAACTTGCACAACCAACAACGCACCTGACATAAACAGCAACAATTGAGACAGCTGTAGTATAGACACAGTACGTAATAGATAAGCAAACCGAATTGGAAAATCTTATGAAAGCTAAATCTAACAATGTACTGTACAGTAATTTCAATGCAGTAATATATTTAGTGCCCTACTGTAATTAGAAACAACAGAATATAAATGATATCTCATTTTGAGTGTCTAATTTGTTAGCGTTAGTGCAGCGAAGGACATTTAATCTTTCTAATTACAATTTAGTTACAGATTTTTTGTAATGCTCCAAAGCACTGAGTTGCATGTTTTTCTCTTGCAACTTGGATTTTTATGAAGCACCTTTGTTCTTACATTTAGGGCTGTATTGTTTACTACAAATCAGAAACAGACACTGTATTTACAAAGTATGGCTACTTCGAGACTCTCAGTATTGTAAATTTTAGCTATTCTATCAATCGTCTCTAAGCACACACCTTCATCTCAAACAGCAGAAATAACTAAAATGCTCTCTCAATTAATATCACTCAATAAAAGAATTGTATTCCAATGGATACCATCCCATTGTAGAATCCTGGGAAACGAGAATGCGGATGCTTTAGCAAAGAAGGGCAGCACTGCTACTTACAGACCTGTTACTAAATCTACGTATTACTCTGTGAAGAGATTTATTAAATCTACATACTTAGACTTCAACAAACAAAATTTGATAACTCAATCCCAAGGGAAAAAATGGAACTCTCTGCATCAAAATCCACAGTTAATTCCCGATTTACCACGAAAATCGTCTGTAGCTGTATTTAGATTGGCAACAGGTCATGATTGTTTGGCCAAACACCTGCATAGAATTGGAATATATCAGTCCCCTAACTGCCCATTGTGCAACTCAAACCAAGAAATGGATTCGGAACACCTCAAAATCTGTGCTTCAGTGGCTGGTCATGATAATATCTTTGAAAAATATTGGAGTGCAAGAGGTCAAATGACTTTATTGTCAAACACCTGGCATTAGAAAACAACAACAACATATTGTAAATTTATAAAACAATTGCTGCTCTATTACGTAGTATAAGATTTCAATGGTCACCGGTAGGAGCACTGATTTACAGCATTGTTGCCATTACTTATCGAATGCCCTAGTAGATATGTTTAAAGATAGGATCGGATGATAATTTTCTAACATTGAAACCTTGAAAATCTATTGTATTATTTCCTACTTTCATTGGTTCTACTTGAACAGATCTGTACTCCATATTAGGCTCAAGAGTCTGTTCACGAGATTTTTTTCAGGAAGGTCCTCCTCATGGTTAATAATTCTTAGAAGTTCATACTTTCTCCTGACTAATACTTCACATTTTAAGATTACGTGTGAGACTATTTCATCCTCTTTTCCACAAAGTCTGCAGGTACTCTTTGAGGATTTCCATCAAATGCAGATGTTTCCTCAGCTTACAATGACCCATAAGAAGTCCTACTGTAGTTCTCAGATGGGATTTATTTAATCTTAGGGGATCCACAGCAAGTGATAAAGTGGATTTCATAATTCTTTTATACTGGCGATTTCCTTCACATGTATCCAGTGCTGACTGTGGTTATGTTTAATCTATTCATCAATGGATTTACGAATTGTGGAGATGGAATGCCAAATACTGGCTCAGGTCCAGTAAATGTTTCTTCGCAAGGGTATCTGCTCTCTCATTGTCTATTAGCCCCTTATGCCCTGGCTTCAACCCTTGTTACCTTACTTTGTTGGGTTTTGCCAGTTTTGTAAGGTTTTGTAGGCAATCCCAGACCAATTTGGAATCAATCTGGTAATTTGCAAGTGCTTGAATTGCAGTCCGAGAATATCCATATGTTGTTTCCACAGTAATCCATATGTAGATTCTCCTGGATGCAGGTTTCAATATCATGTATTTCAGCCTGGAATACTGTGGTATTGCTACTGAAGTTATTCGTCATTGTGCTCCATATCATTAAATGTGTTCATAACCATCATTATCATCATCGTCTTTTTTTGTTCATCATCTCATCTGCATGGATTAGGCCAGTCCTGACCTGTTCCTGCCTTCTTCGATAAACTGGTCTGTCCATTGTTGTATTGTATTGTATTTATTTAGATTCCATCGTATTCGTACATCACTTCACAGCCAGAATATGGAACATGTCAAAAAAATCTTAATAATACTACAAAGTCTTAATTATAGTGACAGTCTAGTTGAAATATCTGCAGTGCTTGGGAAAAGTGGCATAAGTCAAGTTTCCACAAACATTTTTTATTAATTTATTGATAACTTAATGGACATCTGCTCGCTTGGGAAAAGAGACATAAGTATTTCTCCCATTACAGTAATTCATACAGAAGAAATAAAATCGACATAAACCAGTGTGAAGACAGTTTTTTTTCCTTCTCCTGTAAAATTAAAATTTTTTACTTGTGACACTTTTCCCGTGCACTACAGATATATACAGAAGAGTTTTACAATATAGTCTGCTAGTACAACACAAACTTTTAGTATCGATACTTGATACAAGACAGAAATATTCATGCAGCATTGTTGAATGTCATGAATTCACCTACAGAATAAAAGGCGTCAGAAATTTTACCCTAAATAATGTTATGTTTTGAGTTTGATGGGGAGACTATTAAAAATGTTTACTGCCATATAACGCACTACTCTCGGATAGCATGATAGACTTTCCGATGGAGTATAAAAGTAATTTTTGACGAATGCTATGAACTGTTGAATTAGTTACAAAGTTTTCATGACTACATAGAAGGAAGTTTATTAATGAAGAAATATACTGACAAGTCGTTGGAGTTGTGGTCGTCCTATTTCTCCTTTACATGTTCTTTCCAAATATTTATAATACATATTAATATTAAATACTTGTATTGATTAACATACAATTTATTTTCTACTTTCACACCAGCTACACTCGAAAAAAAAATCTATTTAAAGCCAAATTTTTTTTAAGGTTTAAAATAATAAAACATGGAATTTGGCAGTTTAGCAATAAAAGAAGAAATATACTTTATAAGGAAAAATTGTCCGCTGAAGATAACAATAATTAAAGTAATGATTAAATCGGGTTAAAGGTACATAGAGACAAGTTTTAGCTGCATTTCCAATTTTTGGTAGAATAGCAAATTGTGGATATGGGTTTTTGAATGGCTCTTTCACATCCCTTTTGCTGTGGCATCTGCCCAATCATATAATAATTATACAATTATTGTACCACGGGAATTTTACTTGAAGCAAGTAAGGAGATAAGTTTGGAAGTAAGTCTCGAAAAAAAAAAAAACAAAACAAAGTGCAGTATATGATGATGTCTTGTGATCAGAACGTAGTATGATATGGAAATATAAAAATTGTAAATTTATCTTTTGAAAAGGTGGAAAAATTCAAATATCTTGGAGCAACAGTAACAAATATGACACTCGAGAGGAAATTAAACGCAGAATAAATACGGGAAATGCTTACTGTTATTCGGTTGAGAAGCTTTTGTCATCTAGTCTTCTTTAAAAAATATTGAAAGTTTAGGGACTAATGGCGGGCTTATGTGAGGGCAGAAATGAACCTCCGGGTTCCTTAAAAGCCAGTAAGTAAGTAGAGTTTATAAAACAATATATTACTGGTTGTTCTGTATGGTTATGAAACTTTGACTCTCACTTTGACAGAGGAACAGAAATTACGGGTGTTTGAGAATAAGGTGCTTAGAAAAATATTTTGGAAAAAAAAGAGAATAAAGTTACAGGAGAATGGAGAAAGTTACACAACACACAACTGCAAGCTTTGTATTCTTGAACTAACATAATTAGGAACATTAATTCCAGACGTATATTCTGAGATTCTGGCTGATACTATGTACATCTGTTACCTGGCAGTTTATTCACTTGATGATATGTGTCAGAGGAAGAACAATTATGTGGTATTCGGGTAAAGGGGGATGAGTAATTTTTTGTACACATGAAATGTTGTTCCCCAGATGAACACACAATTAAATTATACAAGTGAGTGTGCAAAAATGAAAATAATACTAGCAGTTGATGCATTTTATTTGTGTAGAAAATTATTTACAATAAGGGTACGAAGTTTAATTTTCATTTATCTCCAAACTCATTTTTACGACTTATCTCCCTTTACCCAAACAACACAGAATTTATTTGCATACATCTGGTCTAACTAGTGTAATATGTAACTAGTCGGCAATGTATGCAATGGAGGGGGAAAGGAACTGGGCACCCTACACCATTATCTCCTGGCCTCATAAGTGATGCCTTGTTGGTATCACTTGTGAGATTCAGACCTGCCTTCGGACAGTTCACTAAATAACAACAACAAATCCAGATGTTTGAGATGGGCAGGGTGAATCCAGAAATGCATATAGGGTGTTAGTTGGGAGACCTGAGGGATAAAGATTTTTGGGGAGGCTGAGACATAGATGGGAGGATATATTAAAATCTATTTGAGGAAGGTGGAATATGATGGTAGGGACTGAATTAATCTTGTTCAGGATAAGGACCGATGGAGGGCGGCAGTGAACCTCTGTGTTCTCTAAAAGGCATTTGTAAGTAAATACAAATTGTACAGCATTTTGCGTGTCATCGCTGGTACATGAACTGCTATTACACCATATGTTATGACAGCCTATACATTTTTTATCATGGATGAATATATATTATATATTTATCCATGCTTTTATATTCATCCATGCTTAAATACCGAAGACGCTTCTATCGACACACGACTGCAGACAAGTTCTGATCGATCAGGAAGACTAGACATCGGCAGTTCAGTAGGTAGTACGGAGTGGTTACAATCCTAATTGACGATAGATGGCAGTGAAGAGAGCTCTGAAGCCTGCCATCTGCTGTTAAACGTCAGAACTTTCATGTAATGCGGTAAATAATCTCACGATTGTCAGTAAAAACTTGTCCGTATGTTTGGTCAGTTTGTTCTCCGTGTACAATGGAAACAGACGTTTATTCTCGTGTGGCGACTAAATGTGACTGTTAATGTGTGAAGAATCATGAGTTCCAATTCCGCTGCGGAGACGGAGGTGTCAGCTCTTAGCAATGGAAATGCTGTTCCAAGAGAGTTGCTCTTCAAATTTCTTGTCATCGGAGATTATGGAGTTGGTAAGTTTGTTTCTCGCAGTTATATCACTTTTTTTGCCATGTTGTGCTGCCAGATTGAATTGTTCGAATGGGTTAGTATTTGTCGAATGGTGATGTTTTATATTTGGATTTATAAAAGTGCCGTTGTAGAGCAATAAAACGTGTTCGTGTAAGTGTATTTTACAGTAGGCCTATAATTACTAAAGGAATATCAGATCTTTGTCCGACTCACCATATCATGCTTTAGGATGTGTGCACATTGTTGTCTTCCTCGATGTAAACAAATCTCCGACTAGGCATCCAGGCTTCGGTTACGCCTTCTTGTAATATTAAAAACTGTTTGTAGGCTACTTATCTACCTAAAAACATATAATCTAAAACATTTACAAAATAATTATGTAGGCTATATAGACTAGTTGGGAGCAGAAGAAGATATCAAATAATAGACGACATTAAGATATATGGATCATATGCGGAGACTAAGAGGAAGGCAGAAAATAGACTGGATAATGCTGGGTTTGCAATGAAAGACTTGCCCTTGAGCAGAACACTATGAATGGATGAATGGGACAATTTGTCCAATTGTTTGAAATAATAATAAATGCTGAAGATAGTGGTTATGGATGGTACTAGCGTAGTCTATTGCGAGTTTAATGAGATGTAAACACAAAGTTCTTCCAGATCGGTGAAAGTACATTATTATATTGTTTCTACGCTGTCTTTTACATCATCATAATCATCACCACAATATTCTTCTTCATATTAATTTCTTTCCAACGACTTGGTGTTGTGGCATTTTCCGGATCTAATATCTTACATGTAACATGATTTATAAAAACATTGCGTCAGATGTGTGACAACAGACCTACAATACTATCAACTTATCCGATTGTTTTTCGACCTTTTCTACCTCGGATATTATTACCGTTTGAAGCGCACGAAATTTATCTTTTGTGGTCCATCAGCAAGCAAGGGATGTTAATATTGACTTAAGTAAAAGTACTGATAGTTTTATTTTACTTTTGATAATATTATTGGATAGTGTTACTCAAGTTTGTATGAGATTTTCTCCAGCTAATTAGAATTGTCTAAGACAGGCCTACAAAACCTGTTTTTTTATAAGTATCGTTTCAAGTTCGAAAGATCATTTAGGATAATTTTAGCTCACTGATAGCAATTGGAAGTACTTTTTCATGTTATGATTTTTTTTACAAACTATTTAGATCTAAAACCATAATAAGTGACATTATCTAAGACACTTATTTTAAAACTTGGTTTCGAGAAACAGAATTAAGGTTTTATTTTAGATATAAAAGGTAGGCCTATTTTTATATCAGGAAAACAATATAGCTATATTCATAAAAATAGAGTTGAAGTTGAAAAGTGGATATTTTCAATTATTTTCGTACAAACTTATACAAATAATAATTATCACATTCTGTAACAATTTATAATGTGTTTTTGTTTACGAAAATTGTTTTTTGAGTTTGATACGACACTTTTAGTTAATAGTCGCGCGCCGTGGTGTCGTGGCCTACGGTATTCTGCCTAGGACTCGTGCTACGAAATGCGCGCTGGTTCGAGTCCTCAAGGAGGAAGAAATTTTCTCATGAAATTTCGGCCAGTGTATGGGACCGATGACTACCCAGCACCGTGATGCATTTTGGGGAGCTACGATAGGTAGCGAAATCCGGTTACGAAAGCCAGCTATAACGGCTGGGGGATCATCGTGCTAACCACACGATATCTCTGTTTTGGTTTGATGATCGTCCACCTCTACAGATACATGCGGACGTGAGGCCAGCAGTCGGCTGTTCGGCCCTCGCTCGTAATGGGCTGTTGCGTCGCTGATTTTATTTAGGTTTATTTATACACGCTTTAACATCTGTGGTCATCTCGCGTGTTTAGACCGTTTTCACTATTGTTGAGTTTCTGTTTCTATTGTGTGATGTGTTTATGTTCATACGACTAATTATAGATTTTGATTAATGTTCATGATATTGGCGATTGAGGCGGTGATGAATCATGGCATGTAAATTTCCAATCTGGCATTTGCCTTTGTGACACAGGGAAACCACAGTCAGATTGGTCCGCAGCGGGGTTTGAATCGGGAGCTCCCGAATAGGAGTCTCAAACGCTATCGTCTGAGCCAACTCGCTCGGAATTTATTTTATTTTCGGTATTTTTAGTAATTTATTTTACGACGCTTTATAAACTGCTATGGTTATCTAGCGTCTGAGTGAAATGAAGGTGATACTGCCAAAGACATGAGTCCAGGGTCCAGCGCCGAAAGTATCCAGCATTTGTACTTAATAGGTTGAGGGAAAATCTCGGAAAAATCAACGAGGTAACTTGTCCCAATCAGGATTTGAACTTGGTCTGCTCATTTCACGGTCAGATATGCTAACCGTTACTCCACAATGGTGGATCTTTATTTATTTATTTATTTATTTCTGATATAAGCGACAGGAAGACAGCGGCTAATAATAGGGAAGACTAGAGAGACCAGACCTGGCTTATGACGATTGTTATTATTAATATTATTATTATTATTATTATTATTATTATTATTATTATTATTTGAGATGGGCAGGGCATGTAGCACGTATGGGCGAATCCAGAAATGCATATAGAGTGTTAGTTGGGAGGCCAGAGGGGAAAAGACCTTTGGGGAGGCCGAGACATAGATGGGAAGATAATATTAAAATGGATTTGAGGGAGGTGGGATATGATGGTAGAGACTGGATTAATCTTGCTCAGGATAGGGACCAATGGCGGGCTTATGTGAGGGCGGCAATGAACCTCCGGGTTCCTTAAAAGCCAGTAAGTAAGTATTATTATTATTATTATTATTATTATTATTATTATTATTATCCCGCGCCGTAGCGTCGCGGTTTAAGGCATCCTGCCTAGGACTCGCGTTACGGAATACGCGCTGGTTCGAGTCCTCATGGAGGAAGAAATTTTCTCATGAAATTTCAGCCAGTGTATGGGACCGGTGCCCACCCAGCATCGTGATGCTCTTGGGGAGCTACGATAGGTAGCGAAATCCGGTTGCAAATGCCAGCTATAACGGTTGGGAAGATTATCGTGCTAACCACACGATACCTCCATTCTGGTTGGATGATTGTCCACCTCTACTTCGACATGTGGGCGTGAGCCCAGCAGCCGGCTGATCGGTCTAGGCCCTTCACGGGCTGTAGCGCCATGGATTATAATTATAATTATAATAATATTATTATTATTATTAATAATAATAATATTAAAATATATTGCCAGTTTATAATGAAATTCTAATTACACCGTGTCCCTAAATGATTCTCGAGGTTTCAGGTGATTGGTGTGGCTTTACAAACTAAAGTAGATATGTGTTTCCTACCTGTAATGGAAGAAGAGCTGTGGAAGAATGATTAAGAGTAGGTAGATTGAGAGTAGGGAAGAAAATAAATAAATAATGTGAATTATTAAGGAAAGGAATATGCAATATTTAATAGAAAAGCGAGAAATGGAAGGGAGACAGTTTAGATATGAGAGAGAATAGAAGAGGATAGATAGGGAAGGATATATAGGAATTCAGCTAAAACAGAAGAATAGTACAAAGAAATACTTGGAAAATGATTATATTAATTAATAGAAAAGGGCGGTATGTATTAAAGGGTGGATCGAAAAGCAGAAATGTGAAGGTCCACTAAAACTGTGAATTGTAAAGTTGGCTGACAAATATATCATAAGAATAATAGTTAAAATCAAGTTTAACATTTTGTTAAGCTTTTACACGTTAAAGAATATAACTTACAGCATCTGTTTTTCAACACGACCTTCTTATACAGATAGATAAACCACTGAAATAAAGAAGCATCAAAATTCATTATTCATTTATTAATTAATACGTCATTGTTATTGTTGCAATTGCCTATTATGTAAACAGACGACAGACGACATCCTGGATGGCTGGGTGGTTTCTTTCAGGAAATCTTGCCATGCACATAACCTCTTAAATATGAAAAATGAGAATGGATTCAGTAACATAACAAGTATAGGTCTCGCATTGCATTTGACCAATGTTGCAGTAGAAAATAATATGACCTGGAACATAAATGAAGAAATAAAGTGCCTTAACTAACGAATGCATTGCGGTGGCATGGATGCAACTCTCGTAAGGAGCAATGCTGCAATCTTCGTTACGATTTTTCTTGAGTGGTACGCAGTAAAGCACTCCACGCTAAAAAAAAGTGACATGAGATTTAAAAAAAAAAAATCGACAACGTCCAACTTGTCGGCGCGACGCTTTACGTAAAATTTGAAGTGAAATCATAGTTTGAACTCCGGCGATGTTTTATTGTCTGGCATAAAAATATGCCTCACTTCTGTTTTAAACGGATACGTAATTGAATTCACGTTATTTGGGGTCGACGCAGGTCTTCAAGCTTCAACTTGAGACAACACAGGACACAGAATAAGATTAGTTGCATTGACAATGAGCAAATAACGGGATTCCAACTCACGACCGGAGTCCGCTGTCTTACAACCCAATTGAAACTTGTTTCAGCTTGATTCTGTTTTCTATAGTTGGTATCGAACACATGAAGACATGATACTGTTGTCTGTGTATGATTCCGTGTGTCTTAACACGCTACGCTGTCAAATTACAGTGATGCAATACGCAACGCACGAGTCTTACAGAGACGATGCGGCGCGACGGTCGATTGTTTCTGTTGCTCCAAGTTGGAGCGTTACGCAATGTATACAAGGAAATCCTTGACTGAAGAAGTTGAAGGCCACTCGGGGTAGCTAGCGGGATTTTGTGATCGGCGTAGCTTCGATTCTTGCTTGGACCGATTACCTTCTTGGTTCCCCCCCCCCCCTTCCTCGAGGTTTTGCCCAACTGTAAGGCAAATGTCAGGTAATTCCATGGCGAATTCTCGAACGAGTGTCACTAAATACCATCTCGCTATTAAACACGCCGACCCTAAAAAAATCTGGTACGTGGTTGATACAGCTTCATTGAATAACCGATTAAAATGACAGGAGATTCAGTATTATTATACTGTTTTCTGCCCCAGGGCAGGTCTTTCACTGCAAACCCAACATTCTCCTATTTTCTGCCTTCCGTTTAGTCTCCTCATATGATCCATATATCTTAATGTCGTCTATCATCTGATATCTTCTTCTACCCCGAACTCTTCTCCCGTTCACCATTCCTTCCAGTGCATTCTTCAGTAGGCAGTTTCTTTTTAGCCAGTGACCCAACCAATTTCTTTTTCTCTTCCTGATCAGTTTCAGCATCATTCTTTCTTCACCCACTTTTTCCAACGTAACTTCATTTCTTATTCTGTCTATCCATTTCACACACTCCATCCTTCTCCATATCCACATTTCAAATGCTTCTATTCGCTTCTCTTCACTTCGTCGTAATGTCCATGTTTCTGCCCCATACAATGCCACACTCTACACAAAGCACTTCACTAGTCTCTTCATTAGTTCTTTTTCCAGAGGTCCGCAGAAGATGCTCCTTTTTCTATTAAAAGCTCCTTTGCCATTGCTATCCTCCTTTTGGCTTCCTGGCTGCAGCTCATGTTACTGCTTATACAGTAGTACACCCAAGTATTTGAAGTTGTCGACTTGTTCTACTGCCTTGTTTATTATCATTATCATTATTATTATCAGCACCACCACTATCATTAACCACTATTATTGACTTATTCTCAGAATCGACGAAAAAACGTTTGGCTAAGTGAAATTACTAAATTATATATAGTCTACAGAATTATTTCTACAGTCGTTCAGGATTTTATTACTTTGAAAAGCCCGAGACTACATATCAGGGCAGGAACAGTAGAACGTCTACAGTATATTGGTCTGAAGTGACAGCACTATTTCCTAAACATAATTACAGTACTGTAGTTTTGTTAATTCGGCCACAGAAGACGGTGATATTATGTTTTCATACAGAGAATGAAATTCATGACCGTAAAAATGCTGCTTGGAAGCAACATCATATAAGAGCAAAATTTGATTTGTTATATTGAATTATTTCAACGTTACAATTGCTTGTTTGTTAAAATGTGTATATGATAACGTTATGCAATTTGTGTTCTCTTGTTTTGTGTGTTTTTGGAAAATATAACTTCAGTTAATGTTCCGCCATAAATGTTGTAACTAAAACCGTGTGCATCCCTCATGTTTATCGTACGGCTCGTCCTCCTCCCACACGTTACCTGTACTTTGTTTACGTTTTCATTGTGCCTAAACGAGACGCTCTGCTGTAGGTCTGAACCTCACAAGTGATACCAAGAAGGCACCACTTATGAGGCAACTAGGTCAGGAGATAATGAGGTTAGATCTTAAAATTAGAAAATGAAATTTATATAGTCATTTTCAATTCCCAATTTTTACAAATAGATCATATATTAGCAATTATTACAATTAACCAGATTTATTTATGTAAATTTGTGTAACAGTATTAAACATATCTATTTAAAACGCGTCAAAACAGAATTTCGCGCACGGTGCATCGGATCCGTGGCTCTCGAAAACCACTGCTTTAGTGAAAGATATTGTTCATAAAATGAATGCCCGTTAAAGTGTTTTGTACCCTACTGTAGCTTCAGAGAGGGACCGTGCGCTTTATTTGATAGAAGTGTTGTTATTGCTTGACTGTATAACTTTTCTTTGTTTCCAAATGTTGCATGCTGGACGGCACGTTGTCGTTATTACGGCAGACAGAAGCCTCGCTCTGCATGCTCGATGCTATTTCTTATTAATATGCACGCTCTTCTTTTCTTTCCAGGTAAAACAGCCATCGTCAGGAGATACACGGAAGGTAGGTACTGTGATTTTTATATAAGCAACAATACAGACGTGCATTTAGATATAGCCTACTTCTCTCCATGACGACATGGAAGGAATAACAAGTCTGTTTACGTCTTCACTTGTTTATCCATTTCTCCGTTGTAGTGTGGCCGTTCCCAGCTAAATCCAGTAGACCGAGTCCGATTTTATTTGCATAAACGTAAAGTTCTATTTCCCTGTCCAGAGTCTGAGTGGTTTTTTTCCCATGCGATTGCTTCCTGTTGTCTCAAACGATGGTTTTCTTCTGTATTACGGCCAGTGGCGGCCCTCTTTATGTCAGTTAATTTTCTGTACCTAGCATAATCTTATTTATATTTTCTTTCTTTCATTCGTGTTACGCGTTCCAATGCACGCAGAATCGGGAACTGCTGTTGTCTGTAGCTCGTGCGTCGTCTGCAAGTCCCAGTCGGTAATGTATGCTGACTTCCTTATCGCAGTGAACTGCAGAGAAATGCAGCGAACCTTTCACATGCGCAGAGAGCTTACATTCGCTTGTTTTGTGACGTAATCTATGGTTTCCCATTATAAACAGTGTGAACTACAAGCCAAAGCAGCGAATTGAAATGACTCGTTCGCATTGGCGTTTTATAAAATCTACAACCAATCAGGAGTGAGTGACTGTTTGTATAGATGGGTTGCAATCTACAAACAACGCGGACGTCACGACATCTCTGAGAAGCAGTCGTGTACTATTTGTGAGTGTGTGTCTATTTTACAAGTCGTGATCACAGAATGTAGGGACGACTATTTTATTCTTATGCTAATTATTAAACTTTCCTGTAAAACTGAAACGTATTGTTTATAACATTTGTTATTACCTTATTTATATGTACTATATTTAATACAATTTAATAGTTAAAAGATGCTGTACTCCTATTCTACTCGTTCAACCTTCCGACAGATGGCTTGAATGCACTGGAATGCTATTGGAATTTAAAAATTTGATTACTGGTGCCGACATGGAGGGATTGAACTACAAATTAACTGGCAGCAGTGTTTCCAACTGGACGGAAATTCCGTCAGTTCCGTCAAAACTGACGGAATTTCAATGTAGCGGACTGAAAAAGAATGGATTTGACTGGTGACGGATTTTCTGGCGGAAATTAAGATTTACATCGGCTTTTGACTATTTTAACTGTTGTCATTTTTAATTGTTTCATTTTTGAGGGAACGTAGACCAACCCAGCACATAAACTGCAGAACTAGATGCAGATGATGTGAATGAATTATTATTATTATTATTATTATTATTATTATTATTATTATTATTATTATTATTATTATTATTTTAATCAAGATAGTAAGAAAGTTGCGTTAATATTTGTGTTCATTTTTATATAGATATATTAAATGGGTCTTATTTATTATTATTTTTTTTTTCAATTTTAACTGATCCTGACGGATTTCCAGGTGTTAGACTGACATGGATACAATTTATGTGTTGGGAACACTGATTGACAGATTCTGCAGCATGAACTTCATACTAGTCCACTAGTGAGTAGATCAACCAAATTTTAACAACTTTTTAAAAGTAAATTTCCCATATTGTAGCACACTCTCATTTTCACCCACGAGCCGCCACTGGTATTATCATACCACCAGGGAGATCTCTGCTAATGAAATCTGATGTTAGAAGTGTGTTAGCTGCAAACATTCTCATTGTTTATGAAACAGAATAATTTCTTGGTAACGAGCTGTGACACTGATTTACCAAAGCTAGGAAATTGGTACTAAAATTTTTAAGTTGTGTGAGCTTGGACTATATCTCTATCGAATGAACAGAAGTGAGGCAGTTCTAAACGTCAACAAACCAGCTCAAACATGTACAATTGGGTAGTAACTAAATCTGTTTTTGTGCCAATGGTCCATGGCCGTAGAGCAGTGGTGACCAAAGCGGATGTCGTGATTACATCGTGTAATCACAGACATTCAAACGGATACGAGGAGTTTCCTGTACATTGCTGTGTGTTTTATTCACGTACTGAAGGCAAGCAGTGGCGGTATCCTGTCGCTCTACAAACTCTGTCTCTACAAGCAGTAAGAGGTGGTTTCGTAAAAAATGAGGAGAACTTTTTTAAAAATGTAATATGTTTACTTTGCTCAACAGTTCAATTAGGAGTATAATATAGAAACATTAATTGCCACGCTGAATAATGTATCATTATTATTATTATTATTATTATTATTATTATTATTATTATTATTATTATTACTGCTGCTGCTCCTGCTAAGTATGTGTTCCTATAATTCTTTTGTGCGTGCATGAATATTGATGTTTTTAGATCTCCCTAAAAAGATAAAGTTATTAGGTTTATCTCAATTTTAATCTTCTTAATCTTTAGGTGAGGGTAACTATTTATTATTCATTTAATAATAATGATATTGCAGAAAAACTGATTCAGTATTATGTGCCAATAAATAATTTTGTATCAACAAAAGCCGCCCTAAATAAGGGTTCGATAGATCGGCCTACTAATCAATTTACAATGAACAACTGATAAACGCTAGGAATTGACATGTCTTAAATCTTAGCCAGGAAAAGAAAGATGAGATAAATAAATGTAAGGAAGTCAGCTACCTTATGGGGTTTGAAATATCTTGTGCTGTAAAGCCTTTTAATAGAACAGAAGTTCTCAAAAGAGTAATGATTAAAATAGCTTAAAGAACTTGTCCATAAGAATTTTTAATTTTGAAAAACTACGAATTTCTCGACCAAGTATCGAGAGAAGAAAATTTCTGATTATATGCAAGAGGAAACTAAGAGAAAACTGCCTCCTCAAGGATGCACTGGAAGGAATGGTGAACGGAGAAATGTTCGGGACAGAAAAAGGTATCAGAAATGATAGACGACATTAAGATACATGGATCGTATGCGGAGGCTAAGAGGAAGGCGGTAAAAGAGGGAAGATTGGAAAACACTGGGTTTGCAGTGAAAGATCTACCCTTGAATGTGCTAAAATTAATTAGCATGAGTGAAAGGTCAGGGAGATTGTTTTTTTGAGCATGCGTGAATTGTGCTTGACGTAACATTACCGGTTAACATAGTGTGTGCTGCTGAAATATTAGCATAGTACAGTATGTAGTAAGTCAGATATCACGCAAAGTACATATTGTTATGGCGCCAGGTTACCGTCTAAGTCAGGCATGTCAATTGATGCCCAAAGGAGCAAGCGCGCGCTTTAGAGCCCAGGAGAGCCTGAGCGCTTTACAGCGGAAAGGAAAGAGACAGACGAAAGAGGTGGTATAAGCCGCTTGGTCGAGCTATATTCAGGGATGGCCAGCACTGATTCAATAGATAAAGGGAAGAAAACTTATTAAAAACTGTATCCATGTTAATTTTTAGATTTGCCTGAGAAGTATAAGTGCATTATAAGAATGTAAGTTTTAATTTTAATGTTCATTTTTCACAAGTTTGATTTTTTAATTCAAAAGAAATATGTTCTCAAATTTTCGTATAGAAAAGTGAAATTTTCAGGTATAGGCTTATTTATTTAGTAGCATTATAGAATATTTTCTTAAATCTAATATACCGTATATACGTATTACTGAAGATAGTGTATTGAAAATATTCGCATGGAAATTGTTTGTAAGGAAATGAATTAACAAAGCAACTACTGTTACATCATAAGCAAAAGATACGTGCCCATGTGTTGTAAAAATGTCAGCTCTATATCTTCAGCAGATTTAGAGAAAATAATTTAATATTCTGATGATGGGAAATTGCTCACAAATATCACCTTAAAAGCATAATGCGAAAAGAGTTTTGTTATGTAATATTAGTTACACTTAAAACAGATATAGTACCTAGGTAACTTTGCTTTGTACTGTAATATTGTTTTGATTAGTTTATTGATTACTTTTGTAAGGCTAAAGATACCATCAATATAAATTCCAACTTATCATGTCAGACTCAATCTCTTTCTTTGGAATATCACTTTCTTTATGAATGTGTTTCATCCACTTAATACAGTATAATATTATATTACTATGGAATTTAAGTGAATATTCCTTCTTAACTCTCTATTATGTTATTAAGATTTAAAACACAAGTGCAATGTTAAGAAATCAGTGTTGGTACTTTTGTTTTACAGACAATATAGATAATATTAAACAGAAAGCAGCCATATAAAAATAACGACATAAAATTTTACGTTCCGTTTGAAGTTTGTGCACCACTGTTTTCTTAATCCAGCAGGTTGCTTATTCATATACACAACCCTTCCTCTTTCCACACTTAGCGCTTGGTGCCCGCGCACGACGTCAAGGTCAGAAAAATGCGCTTGCTTTGACATCACTGGTCTAAGATTTCAAACACAAATTAGTCTCTACCGATATCAAATAAATGTGCACTTTTCTCCCGAGAATCAAAGCCTCGGTCTGCTGGAATTGTAGCTTGAAACACAGCCACTTGAGCTACGGTGGACGGCTCTGTATATTTTTAAATATTACAGGTCACAAGTTCTGTATTTCTCGTGTAATGAGAAATAAAACTAGGCTAACATTCTAGTTGAGAAAAGTAACAGAATACCCCGTCACGCACATGGAAATGAGCTGAAAAGCTGCTGAACGCAAATGAGTAGTGTACATACATACTGAACTCCATCAGTGTAGCTATACTGCATATTGATTCCTTTGTTTCTCTCCATTAAAGATACTCAAGGTCGGCTAGCTCTCTAATCAATGAGTCTATTTTCTCAGAATTATGACATGCGAAAAGCCCTACCGCCAGCATCTCAATAAAATGCCAACATACAGGGTGGAAATGATATAGCTGTGCAGATTGGAGAGGACAGTGGACTACAATAAAATAAATAAATAAGCCCATTATTCGTTTTGTAATTAAGTGCATGGTTAATTAGAAAATTAGGCTGAAAGTCTCCATGGTTTGGCAACAGCGCATCGCCGGCTTACCTACGAATGCACACACGCACTCGGTCTGATTAGTAACATTCCGTTCCTTAGTCACTGCAACAGGGTTGACAGACTCCCAATGGTAGGGAATATCGATACGTGTTAATCTTTTTATTTAGCTAATTGCAAGAAAACCGTCCATTTTATTGAAAACTGCAAAGGGGTATGAGTAAAAATCAGAATTATTCAAGTAAAACAGTATTAATATTTAGGTTTTCTCCAACTGTAAGGTGACTCTCAGGTAATCCAAGACGAATTCTCGGCCTCATTTCGCCAAACATTATCTCGATATAACAAATTCCATCAACGCTAAGCAACCTCTCAGTTGATCCAGCGTTGTTAAATAGAATTATAATAAAAATGGGCCACCGGCGTGGCTCAGTCGGTTAAGGCGCTTGCCTCCCGATCTGAAGTTGCGTTCGGGCGTGGGTTCGATCCCCTCTTGGGCTGATACCTGGTTGTGTTTTTTCCGAGGTTTTTCCCAACCGTAAGTTGAATGCCAGGTAATCAATGGCGAATCCTCGGCCTCATCTCGCCAAATATCATCTCGCTATCACCAATCTCATCGACGCTAAATAACTGGCGCAGGTTCGATCCCCGCTTGGGCTGATTACCTGGTTGGGTTTTTTCCGAGGTTTTTCCCAACCGTAAGATGAATGCCAGGTAATAAATCGCGAATCCTCGGCCTCATCTCGCCAAATACCATCTCGCTATCACCAGTATCATCGACGCTAAATAACATAGTAGTTGATACAGCGTCGTTAAATAAACAACTAAAAAAATAATAAAAATGGAGATTAGAATCACTAGATTGTGGATGTAAGCTCGTTATATTCTACCTGTTTTGTTCTTATATCATTATAGGCCTACTCGTATGTTGATAGTCTAGCTAAAAGCAGTGTTACCAACAATCGTCCCCTCAAAGTCGCCAAATAAGATATCAGAATGTCGATAAAAAGTCGCAAAATTCAATTTACAGTAAAGAAAAAGCGTATCTAAAGAAAAGGATAATATTAGCAATAGGAAAATGTATCGTAACTTTTAGAGATATAAATCATCCATAACCCTCTCTACTGCTGTAGCTGCTGACGTGGAGGACAAGGAACGCATCAGTATTTCCAGTTTTCCGCAGAACACTTTCAGGAAATTTGGTATTTATTTTTTGTAACTAGTTTTTCCCGAAATCCTCAAAGTGTTCTTGGCATGAGGTATAGCATACTACTAAGTCTATGGGTATAGCACAAACTATTTTGATATGAATTCTGTTGCGTAGTTCGGTTTCACTAAATTAGACTGACTGAATATGCGTTCTATTCAGCATTCGAATAGGAAAAAGGAAGTACGGTCCTAGCAAACATAAAAAATTATTAGAGTTAGCCCCAGCAGAATATTTGTACCGGTACACCTCAACCAAAAAATGTACACTGCACCATTTAATAGAACCAAGAGAATACCTATCTCAGGTAAAATAGGGTTATCTGTAAAATAGGAGTACAATAAAAAATAAAAAAAAAAACAGAACCAAGAGTCATTTAACAGCGCCAAAAATTAGCCAAAGGAAAGATAATGCAGGGGATTAACGAAGATGTCGTGATGCGTTGTGCAAGGTTCTTCGTATAAAGTTTTGAAATTGTACCAAGGAAAATATTTTCTCTATAATAATATTAAAAATGTCAAAATATTGTTAAATTAAAAATGTTTCCATATACATAGGCCTATTATTAAAAACATGTAAATTGACAAAACTTAACAATCTCCAACTTTGTCATCAAATGATTAATAGAAACTCCAGAAAAGTCATTGGTCGCTAGTTCGCAATTTTTGTCAAAACTACTAAATCTAGCGACTTGTCGCTAAAGTTGACAACACTGACTAGAAGAGCTAGCTAAATTTACGTCAACTCATATGGAAGTCGATAACGCATATGGACATGTAGAACGTATCTGATCTACTCTAGTGAGTAGGCTACACACAAACCACACAATGAAGTGTTATCACGAGCGCTTATCTGAAATGATACACCTACGCTTTTATTTTTTATATACTGTAATTTGTCATATATAATCGTCATTGACTGATTACTATCTTTACGTAGGTACACATATTTTTAACTTCATCGATATAAATCCATACAGTTTATTACGACATAACCTCTCTCTTCAAAACAGATTATCTGCTTGGGTCTTTCCAAACCTTAGGTGTGTTACATTATTAAAGAAATGTAGATCTTTATGCTTGTAATAATAATAATAATAATAATAATAATAATAATAATAATCTAGGTTGTGTTTTATAGGCGTATTCTTAGCTGGGTACCCATATTTTTCTCTCTCAAGGGGGTTAGGTACAGTTTACAGCAGTAAAATTTTGGAAATATTGCAAATTTGTTCCTCCATTACTATATCTTGTACAATAATGAAAACAGTCCTTCTGCTATATGTAAAAATATTTTTACAATTAAAAAAAATTATCTACTTTTTTTTTTTTTTCAAAATTCGAAGTTCACTGTGCAGTGATGAAGCTTTTCCCACATAACTCAAAAACTATCAAACATTCTGTGATGAAATTTTTTGTGTGTATTTATAAATGCCATATCTACAATATGATGCAAGATCACTTCTCTACCCTCGATAGATTATAAAAAATAAATTCATTTTAAAAAATGGTCAGTATTTTTTTCTAACACAAAATAAAAAAAATATATATTTATTAAGGAATGTGATTGAAAGAGCATGATGTTGTAAACATGAGTTTCAACAATAAAATAAAAGAGAGATAACATAAAAAAGTTAACAAGTTTATGAGTTATGAGGGAAACGCTTCAACACTGCACAATGAACTACCACCATTATGAATTTCGAAAATATATATATATATATATATATATATATATATATATATATATATATAGATAATTTTTTTAAATCGTAAACATTTTTTTTTCATATAGCAGAAGGACAGTGTTTTACACATACTAATTTTCATTATTGTACAAGATACAGTAATGGAGGGAAAAAATATTGAATATTTCCAAAAATTTCACTGCTGTAAGCTGTACCTAAACGTACGTCTGTCTTCTTTACCTCAATTTATATGAGTGGTCGTTCCTTGAGTAATTTGGCGGCTGCAACCTATTTTTTATTTCTCTCCAGGCAGGTTCACCTCTGTATGTTTTGAACATTGCGCATAATCGAATTCGCGTTCTCCTGTGAGCGTGTCCCATTTTAATGGTGAATTATTACGACAACACTTGAGAGCCCGTTTTTGAATGTCGCAATTCATGCGTGTAAGACATTGTATTTATTCGCCTTAAAATAATTAGCACACCATAGTATTTTGGTACGACCTGTGACGTCACTAGTGGTTCATAATTACGGCAATTATCGCACACGTAATATCCTGTTCTTGTGTAGCTACACCTGCCAGGCCGTGCGGAAGATTGGCTGGGTCTTTTGTATGAAGCGATGGGGGTTTTCTTACGCCTGTCCAAATTGACCGCTAGTTCCTTTTTTGTTTTTCAAATATTAAAAATACGAGGCGGTATTGATAAATTCTTAGCCTAACATGGAAAAGTTGCTGTATCTCCAAACAAAATTTTATTTATCCAAAATCATCTTTCAGTACTGTACACTTAACATAACTGTCACAAGGCGATTTTAAAATTGTTTATACATTACAGGTATCTAAACTATTATCTATTTCATCGTTTATGGCAACCTAAAAAATGATTTCATTGAATTTTGAACTCTGTAACAACAAATCACTTTTTATTAGTCTATTTTTACATAACGCAAACCTTTTCTTCTCTCCGGAAACGGGACTTTTAAAATGCATTCGGTCGTTAATACGTTTTGTTCTAAACTTGTTCACATTTTACGACATTTTCGTGAGGTATTGCCGAGGCTGTATGTTCGTCATTACTTATGGTAGAAAACAGGAAGAGAAGTTTAATGGGTCTAAAATTGTATATTGTGAACATAACCATTTCTCTGCATTTAAACAAGCTCCTTAAATGACTATAAAATTACATGACAGATGCGTAACAAAACATCTGTGTCAGTGAGACACATACTTTCTTTTTAGGCACAAATACAATTCTTTATAATTTTAGCAGCGGTATTACTGTTTGAGATTTGCTTTTTTTTTTTTTTTAGCTATCATCTACATGATATACATTAAACTTTATTTTCTGCACTACACTACACCTTTTCCAGTTGTATTTCAGAAAATATCAACTTTATTTCAGATTTGTCATTTGTATTTCAGATTAGTCAATTCAATTTCTGACAGTATCAATTGTATTTCAGAAAACATCAATTGTATTTCAGATTTGTCAATTTAATTTCAGATAGTATCAGTTGTATTTCAGATTAGTCAATTAAATTTCAGATAGTATCAATTGTATTTCGGAAAACATCAATTGTATTTCAGATTTGTCAATTGTATTTCAGAAACTATCATTTGTATTTCAGAAGTTACGGTTGGCATCTTATTCTCCAATGTTAAATCTAATCGAGATCATTTGGTGTAAAGTGAAGACGTACGTAAAATCCCATCTTGGAATTCCTGACGTCATAGCTCCTTGTGTTGTAGGCTAATTTACCTACTGTATCGAGTAAAATTGATGAAGCAACACACATAATATTGTTGGTGGTGATTGTGCTCGTGCAGTACAACACAGTACAATTCATCAAGCTGCAGCTTTAGCTATGGTGAATATGCCTGTCGGACGCTAAAATGCAATAAAGTTGAAGATTTTTAAAATCCATTTTCCATTTTTTCAATATATGTTAAAATCTCAAGTAGGCCTACATTTGTTATTTTCTGAAATAAAAGTGACTATGTAATCTTAAATGCATTGCTTATTTTCTGAAATACATTTGATACCATCTGAAATGCATTTGATACCATCTGAAATACATTTGACAAATCTGAAATACATTTTATACCATCTGAAATACAATTGACAAATCTGAAATGCAATTGATATTACCTGAAATACAATTGACAAACCTGAAATACATTTGATACCATCTGAAATACAATTGACAAATCTGAAATACATTTGATACCATCTGAAATGCAATTGAAAAATCTGAAATACAATTGAAAAATCTGAAATACATTTGATACCATCTGAAATACAATTGACACATCTGAAATACATTTGATACCATCTGAAATACAATTGACAAATCTGAAATACATTTGATACCATCTGAAATACAATTGACAGATCTGAAATACATTTGATACCATCTGAAATACAATTGACAAATCTGAAATACATTTGATACCATCTGAAATGCAATTGAAAAATCTGAAATACATTTGATACCATCTGAAATGCAATTGAAAAATCTGAAATACATTTGATACCATCTGAAATACCATTGACAAATCTGAAATACATTTGATACCATCTGAAATACAATTGACAAATCTGAAATACATTTGATACCATCTGAAATGCAATTGAAAAATCTGAAATACATTTGATACCATCTGAAATACAATTGACAAATCTGAAATGCATTTGATAGTTTCTGAAATACAATTCATATTTTCTGAAATACAACTGGAAAAGGTGTAGTACAGTATTTATTTAGGTAACTTTTTCACACAAATGCAAAAACGTCCACGCCACACACAAGTTGCATACATGCTTTTATTTATTATCTTAACAAAAACACATTTCTAGAAAAGATCACATGTCATGTCAGATGCTACGAAATTTTCGTGTGAAGAAATTTTCACTTGGAGTCATTAGTTTAGAGATATTAATAGGACTACTCGTGTTTTATAGACAGTCACGTAATTTGACTGAGGGAACTGAAATATCAAAATTCATCACTGATGGGATGAGATAGTCAAGGGGACTCGAAATATTCTGAGAAAACTTACTCCACAGTTGCTCTCTTCACCACAAATGTCGGGGCGCTCGGTACCGTCGCGGTTAAGGCGTAACGCTGCAAGCCGGAAGGACGCGGGTTCGATTTTCGATGGGGTCATAGATTTTCTCCAATGATCTAATCCTTCCTGTCGTACTACGGCCCTGGAGTCTACTCAGCTTCTAACAGAAATGAGTACCAAGGGAATTTCCTTGGGGGGTAAAGGCGGATGGCACGTAGGACTGACATTCCTACTGCCTTTAATGCCGATTATCTGTAAAGGTGGGAGCCTTAACCTCTTGTCACCCTTTGGGCCGATTTGGTCTGTCATGGGATTGACTTTACCTTTACTTTACCAGAAATGTCACAAGACACGCACGGTGTCGAACTCCAGTCTCTCTGCTAAAAAGCGTCCCCTGCCCGAGCTGGGCCCACCTGTCCTAAAGGGAACTTGAACTCCCCAGCATTCTCGCAGTGTCTGTGACCCCAGCATGCAGGTTGCGTGAGTCATATTCGCCAGCAGAAAGTATGTGCGTGAAATCGATATTTGTCGGTGGTATGGTTGGAATGTTTGCTACGAGAATCGATTACAAATTCATGGAAAGAGTTGTGACTTAGTAGGAAATCTGCGCGCATAATCAGTAAGGAATGTTGTGACTAGACACCACCGGCTGTGTTGTGTAGCGTCTCGGAACAGAAGCGCGCTTGTTTACGTGTGAGAGTTGACAAATGAAGGAGAAGTACACCTGTCAGCTGGGGGATTGGGAATTTTAACATCAAGCACATATACTACACGTAATTACCTCACATTGCAATTTTGCTCTGCATTCCTGAAAATCAGTATCGCACTGTATTTTGATTCCCTCCTATTCGCACTACTAACACTATTACTATTGTTCTGCCAATTGTACTACCACTACTGCTTGGTTGGAACAAGTTACCTGGTTGAGTTTTTTTCCAGGGTTTTCCCTCAACCCATTAAGAGCAAATGCTGGATAACTTTCGACGCTGGACTCTGGACTCATTTCGTTGGCATTATCACCATATCATTCAGACGCTAGATAACCATAGATATTGATAAAGCATCGTGAAATAACCACTATTGCTATTACCAATAGCGTGGAGCGACAGTAACAAATATAAATGACACTCGGGAGGAAATTAAACGCAGAATAAATATGGGAAATGCGTGTTATTATTCGGTTGAGAAGCTTTTATCATCTAGTCTGTTGTCAAAAAATCTGAAAGTTAGAATTTATAAAACAGTTATATTACCGGTTGTTCTGTATGGTTGTGAAACTTGGACTCTCACTTTGAGAGAGGAACAGAGATTGAGGGTGTTTGAGAATAAGGTTCTTAGGAAAATATTTGGGGCTAAAAGGGATGAAGTTGCAGGAGAATGGAGAAAGTAACACAACGCAGAACTGCACGCATTGTATTCTTCATCTGACATAATTAGGAACATTAAATCCAGACGTTTGAGATGGGCAGGGCATGTAGCACGTATGGACAAATCCAGAAATGCATGTAGAGGGTTAGTTGGGAGGCCGGAGGGAATATGACCTTTGGGGAGGCCGAGACGTAGATGGGAGGATAATATTAAAATGGATTTGAGGGAGGTGGGATATGATGATAGAGATTGGATTAACCTTGCTCAGGATAGGGACCGATGGCGAGCTTATGTGAAGGCGGCAATGAACTTCCGGGTTCCTTAAAAGCCATAAGTAAGTAAGTTACCATTGCTGCCACCTTCACTAATGTTACCACTAATGTCACTGGTATTAGCTTTACCATAACACAACTGCCTCTGCCACTACTACTGTTACTGCCATTACTGTTACTATTACTGTCACTGCCAGTAGTGTTTACTATTACTGTAAATGTTGCCACTACCACTACTGCCATTGCCACTGCTGTTTTCAGCCATTTTGCCCAAGAAAATTTGTAACACGGACAATGATTTGCCATACTTTTTTGTCGCATGGACGTTATATGACAATGAAGACAGTATGTCACATATTACTAAACGTCGTAAGGACAATATATCACTGAAATCACAAATAAATTGATACAATTTCTAATGAAGAAATTTATTGAAAATTTTATATAAATGAGGATGTAAAACATAATTTAGAATTCTCCACCGAAATTATGTCAAATACTGAGGGATCCTATTCTCTTCTCGGTATTCATCATATCGAACCACAACTCGTTTCACTCGTTTGTCCAGATCTTCACGGATGTCACTGATATCCTACTGAAGCAACTACCTGTAGTTCTGCTACTGCTTTTACTACCCCTACCAGAGCCACTGCTACTGTCATTCTTAATACTACTGCGCTACTCGATTCTGAAGCCTTTAATGATCCTTGACCTCCGTAACAATGTCCGTCTTGTTTCACATCTTTACATTACCTTTCCATAAGGTACTCATCTTTCAGCAGATATCATTATCTGCAATCTATTCATGACTGCTGTGACACAGACTATAATTAATTGGTTTTACTCATGTTCCCTGCTTTAATAATATATGCTAATCGTTTGTAGGGATCGTTAGCGTCTGTTTGCTACTTATTATTTATTTATTTATTTTTATTGCTAGTAAGTTTGAAATGAATACAAGTTAATAAATATAATGAAAGATAAAGTAGCCCACTCCTGAATGAGTAAGACTCGTGCTCAGGAGGGGATTCCAATACATATAAAAATAAAATTAAAATTGAGAGTGAATATAGATTAAATAGTGTTTAATATGTTTAAACCCAAACTATAAATCCAATACAAATGTTCTATTATTTTTTTTTAATTTGGAGAGGATTCGTGGTTGAAATATTATTGGAATAAAATTTGTTTAATAATCTTGGATCTTGACTCATGCTATGATAAAAAGCTGCATTGGTTTTACATTTAGGTTCAGACAAACGTAGAGAATTCATATTTTTAGTTCTTTATTTATGTATATACCTTTCAAAGTTATTAAAATTTCTATGAAAATATTTTAATAAAATAGAATAATACATTTGTTTTTTTGTCTGTAGGTAATAATAATAATAATAATAATAATAATAATAATAATAATATTTATTTAATACTATACACTTGAGATACATTAGGCATTGCAGCCCGAAAGAGCAGAAGCTCGTGCTCGGGCGCAGTTCAGATCAGTTATACAAAATATATCACAAAATTACGAGAGTTCATTGAGCACAATCACATTAAATAGTAAAATACATACAGCATGTAATAACAGGTTGTAATAGCATGTAATAACAGCATGTAATAATACTGTTTTTCTCATTCTGATGTTAGATTATACAGCTGTAACTATTAGTTTTTTCTATGATTTCTTTATCAGAATCGCTTTTGGTTTTGATAGGCTCAGGAAGTTAATTCCATATCTCTTTGATGACGGCGTGAAAATGAAAGTGAAATGTCATTGCACACGTCATGAATGCGTTCAGAATTCGAGTGAGTCGAGTATTACATGCTTTCTGAACCCCAGTGTCAGCACGTAATAGAAGAAAGTCATGTTATTACCAACAGGTGTGCACGGTCGGTACATAAATCTTCCGATTGAGAGTTGACTAAGAAAAGCTCAATAGTCTATGCAACCGGCATAACAGAGAGCCTATTATAAATAATAATAATAATAATAATAATAATAATAATAATAATAATAATTTACCAGTTCTGTACAGTTGTAAATCTTTGAATTTCACTTTGAGAGAGGAACAGAGGTTAAGGGTGTTCGAGAATAAGATGCTAGGAAAATATTTGGTGCTGAGAGGGATGATGTTACAGGAGAATGGACAAAGTTACACAACGTAGAACTGCACGCATTGTGTTCTTCACCGGACATAATTAGGAACATTAAATCCAAGGTTTGAGATGGGCAGGGCACCCGCTTGGGCTGGTTACCTGGTTGAGTTTTTTTCCCAGGTTTTCCTCAACCGTAAGGCGAATGTCAGGTAACCTATGGCGAATTCTCGGCCTCATCTTGCCATCATCTACTCAGTTTTATAAGGGTTGAATGGATTCCAAAGCCGTTCCTGAAGTTACGTGAATGTGAAAAATCCTTATCAACCCGGAACTAAACCTGACCTATCCAGTCCCTAAGGCCCCAGGCTACAGACAGAGCTAACTTGGCTCTCATAACGTGAACACGATGTCAATAATATGGCAGGCATTAGGTACAGGGTAGGCCAAAGAAACGGGAAATTTTTAAATAGTGAAATGAAACTTTAGATATTGCATTAAGTTAACTTTTGTTATATTAAAATATAGAATATAGTATGTCATTTGCATGTAACCACTACTTCAAGAAAAAGATATCCTTCAAATGCCTCCACCAATGTGCATACATTCTTGTAATCGCTCTTCGAAATTTCTCATTACATTTTTCGCAACATTTCGACTGTGTTGTTTGAAATTTCTTCACGAATTGCTGCTATCTTCAGTTGTTCAATGTTACGCGATTTGTTTGCTTTTATCTTACTGTTTAGATACCCCCATAAAAATAAATCACATGCACTTAAATCGGGGGACCGTGGAGGCCAGGGATTGTCTCCATTTCTCGATATGACATGATTCTCAAATCAATTTCGCTTTTCCGTCATATAGATGGTGCAGTACTGTCCAAATTTCACGAAAAGATCCCTGCGCGGGGAGTATGGTCCTTGCGGGGTAAGAGGAAAGGGTTAACTAGTCATTCAGCGTCTTTGAAGGATCAGGTGGATGGAAGTGGAGTCATTGGCCTATTAGATTTATTTTTATTTATGTTTAGAATTATTTTAATTTTTATAGGGTTTTATTTTATTAATGATATAATTTATTTTATTGAATGGGATATTATTAGATTTAATTCTGGATCTGTTGTTATTACATTTTTATTTGATTGGGGCTGGTACAAATAAGGCTCGTCATTGGCCGGCTGGTTTCGTGTCGGGGATTGGTTGTAAGAGTGGGGGATACTGCCATTCCTTGGTGTGATTTTCTCCTGAAATGCGAACAGTAGGCCTATGTGCTGTTGCACCGTCTTGCTGAAATCAAATTGATCTGCCAGAACATGTCTCCGGACTGAACGCATAAGACTACTGACTAAATCAATTCTAACAGTTTCAATATTTTCAGGAGTATGAACAATTTATTCTTTACCTGGAGGTTTCTTCTTTAGTGCTGAGCCTGTTTCTTCTAAACTGCGAACCCTGATTTTAATGGCATGTGGAGAGAGCTCAGGATCTTGACGACGGAGTTGACAGTGAAGGCGAAACTCCTCGCGAGCAACTTTTGCGCATTGACCATTTAGATAATAAGATTTTACAGCAAATTCTCGTTGTTCACCAGTCCAATGCTCCATGTTTAAAAATTGCAACAATCAGACTAAACAGTGACAATGAATCTAAGCCTACTAAGGTATCCGTGTACTGCCAACAGAAAAATTAAAATATTTCGTTTCTTTGGCCCCATCTTGTATAACAAAACGAAGTTGTTTGCTCAAAGTTTAGAACGAGTGGGTTAATGCGATGTTGAAAATGCATTCGCAGAGATTCTGCCAGTCTTCCGGCCCGGAATTGCGACGCTCGGCCACAAAGTGAAGGTCAACTTCTCCGCGTGTCTCAGCTGGACAGGTTTCAAAACCCGCGGAGTATCTTAGTTCTATTAGGATGTCTGGTTATACTGGTTTATCAAGATCTTCTTGCAATTGCTACATAATTATTATTAAGCTAAGCTTTTGCACGATTATTTAATTTTCATGGTTCCCTTATTCTCCATAGTCATAACTTGATTGTACCGAAGCACTTTTTCTGTTATGTTCAAGAGCTTTTTTACCGGGAGATTTATAGTAAACGTGGCGGGGTACAAAATGGAACGATTTCAGAATACCACATAAGTACAGATTTAGAAAAAAAGTTCTGTGTACAGATACTAAGTCTCAGAAAGGAGGCAGTGCGCATGATCAGAGAATGAGCGACCTGGTTCACAAGAGCTCGACTAATTGAGGTAATAAAATTAGTTTTGTTTCGTTGTATGTCTGATCATGCGTAATGCCTCTTTTCTGGGACTTAGTATCCGTGCAACAAAACTTTTTTTTCTAAGATTGTACATATATCATTATTGAATTTATTTATTTTTGGTGCAAGGAACATCTCCTTTTATGTACTTATTTGTTTGTCTACCTCTATACTTACTTACAAATTGCTTTTAAGGAATCCGCAGGTTCATTGCCGTCCTCACACAAGCCCGCCATTGGTCCCTATCCTGAGCAAGATTAATCCAGTCTCTATCATAATATCCCACCTCCCTCAAATCCATTTTAATATTATCCTCCCATCTACGTCTCGGCCTGCCCAAAGGTCTACCTCTGTACCTTACTTACTTACTTATTTACTTACTGGCTTTTAAGGAACCCGGAGGTTCATTGCCGCCCTCACATAAGCCCGCCATTGGTCCCTATCCTGAGCAAGATTAATCCAGTCTCTACCATCATACCCCACCTCCCTCAAATCCATTTTAATATTATATTCCCACCTACGTCTCGGCCTTCCCAAAGGTCTTTTTCCCTCCGGCCTCCCAACTAACACTCTATATGCATTTCTGGATTCGCCCATACGTGCTACATGTCCTGCCCATCTCAAACGTCTGGATTTTATGTTCCTAATTATGTCAGGTGAAGAATACAATGCGTGAAGCTCTCCGTTGTGTAACTTTCTCCATTCTCCTGTAACTTCATCCCTCTTAGCCCCAAATATTTTCCTAAGAACCTTATTCTCAAACACCCTTAATCTCTGTTCCTCTCTCAAAGTGAGAGTCCAAGTTTCACAACCATACAGAACAACCGGTAATATAACTCTTTTATAAATTCTAACTTTCACATTTTTTGACAAAGACTAGATGACAAAAGCTTCTCAACCGAATAATAATAGGCATTTCCCATATTTATTCTGCGTTTAATTTCTTCTACCTCTGTACCATCAATAAGAATATGTTTTTAAATTATTTTTAATTTGCTAGCGTTCACGTCATTATTTTAGTTGATTTTAAATTATTGATACGCTTTTATTTGATAATAATAATAATAATAATAATAATAATATACTAAAATAGTAAACTGGCTACACTTATAGGCTACACCACGGCCTTCTTTATTATTCGTAGATGTTTTCATTGTTACAATCGATGTATAGGATATAGGACCTATACTTATATACAATATTAACAAAAAAATATCAATTAATTGCATTATAAATGTAGAAACAAAAATTTAAATTGAATTTCATTAAAGCTCTTCATTGTTGGATATACACTTTTAACACTTACATAATCACTGATTAACGTTATAACTTTTTATTGCGTTAACATTAGAAAATTACCTGGCTGATTAGGCTTTGGAAAATGAAGAATACCACTCCGAAATTAGTCAGCAAGGTAATATTTTAATGTTAACACAGTAAAGAAGTTTACAAGTTAATCTGTGTTCATTAAAGCATTTAACTAACATTTGAAAGTCGAATTAAATGAAATTGTTTAGGTCTATTGCTTATGGGCTTATCTTAAAGAAATTGGTAAGAAATTTGGTGGTTGTTATCCGTACTTACCGAGTCAAAAAGTACACTTACCTAAAACTGTTGCGATATTTGAAACAAGAAACGCCAAATTCATGTCCAGTCCATTAATGCCATCTTAGACGTACAGTATAATACATGATGTTTTCTAAAATGTATTCTCAATAGATTGGCTAGTTTAATATGCAAAGCCTAGACAAACACGCTGAATGCTGTTATGGTTACACAACAATAACGGGGTTTACAATACCTTATGTAGGCCTATGTATTTTTGTGTCCTAAGCGTAGTCTTCGTAAGACAATAAGTGAGGCGTTCCCTGGAATAATAACTTTAACGTACATTACGTTGTTTTTCCGTTTCCAGCATATTATATTGAATCCCTAATAACATAGTAACACACCTTCTTCCTGACAATATATTTTTGTGCGAGATCGTGCGTATTTGCTTGGTTTCCGCACAAAACCAATCCGCGGAAAGTCTAAAATTCCACATTCAGTATTCCCAACCTAACGCACATAACAATTTCCCTCTTCTTACCGCTTAAGTGACATATTCATTTTACTGCTTTAGGCTTTTAACATATTATTTTTAGAGACGTTCAATATAGTAATAATTATAAATTGGAAACTTACCACTGCAATTTCACCTAAATCGCACTGTTAATTATTGTTTTTAAATATTTGCAAAAATTAAGCAAAAGTCTACAACTCCACTAAAGTTACTGCATTCGTGATGCAAGTAACATTAAGGAAGCCGTGAAAGAATTAACAAGATTCCAGATTCATCATAGACTGGGGGAAAAAAAAGACAGACGTATATCACGGCCTGCTGGAGTATAGTAAACACAGAAAACATTTTAAAGCAACAATGTTGAAGATAGATATTTTTGTTTTGCAAATTTGCCGTCATTGAACAGAAACCAAGATGGAGATTTCATTGCAACTAATTAGAAATTCCTCTTTCAAGTATGTAATAAACGATCTTCGCACAAAATAATGTACGATACACGAGCGGTATGTTTTCTTTCAATTCTCGGAAATTAAAAAAGCTCAACTACGTTTCGCATTTTCAAACTTTTTCTCGAACATGAAAACTTCAACATACCGCTCTTGTAACGCATATTACTATTATTTTTACCTCCAACAAACATAGCGCCCTCTAGAAATATTTCAATGTCGTTTTGTACAGTGTTGTTATAAAAGGTAAAGGTATCCCCGTAACATGCCATGAAGGCACTTGGGGGTCATGGAGGTAGAGCCCCATGCTTTCCATGACCTCGGCACTAGAATGAGGTGGTGTGGTCGGCACCACGCTCTGACCGCCTTTTACCCCCGGGAAAGACCCGCTTACTCAATTGTATAGGAGGCGTCCATCACACATAGACTCTCAATATCCCTAAGGCCAAACTATATCCTCACCCAATTCCTGACAAACCACGGATGCTTCAAATCATATCTGCACAGAATTAACAAATCACCATCTCCACTATGCAGCTGCCCCCAGAAAATACCTCAGACAGCAATACATTTACTGACGGAATGCACACACTTTTCAACAGACCGGCCTTCAATACTGTCGAAGCAAAATCTGCACCAGATGATGAGGACACACACAAACACAGTAAGAGTGACAAGTTTCATCAACAACATCTACTGTTCTCTTCAAGAATAGCATCCGAAATACAAGTGTAGAATAGTGTAAATATCCTGTGTATAACATTGTAAATATCCTATGATATGCCCATGGCAAAACACAGGTTGTATACTCAAACAAATTATAGGAGGCTGAGTGAACCTCGGGGCCGTTATACCAGATCTAAAATGTCTTATGCTCTGTATCTCTAATGCAAGATTTTATAGGTAAGGTCTTGTTCCAGAGTATACGCCTCAATTCAAATCGGTATCGACAATAATAATTGAGGAGTTCCTTGGAATAACAACTTAACGTACATTACATATTTTTTCCGTTTCCACCATATTAATAGCGACTGACTATTAAATTAATATGCTGGAAAAGGAAAAACTACATAATGTAGCCTACGTTAAATTGTTCTTTCAAGGAACGCCTCAATATTGTCGATATCGACTTAACACACTTCCCTCCTCACAAAATATCATTTACCACCAACAAACACAGCGCCCTCTAGAAACATTTGAATGTCGTTCTGCACAATGCTCTTATACCAGATCTAAAATGTCTGATGCTCTGTATCTCTAATTCAAGATTTTATAGTTAAGTTCTTATTCCAAAGAACATCTCAATTCAAGTCGATATCGACTTCGATCGGGGATACTAATGAACGCTTCTGAAAATATAGGCCTACATCAGGATTATAAGTTTAAGTCAATTTTTACAAAATAATAGTTAGGCCTATAAATTGTAAGAAATATGATTTTGTACGTTTTGAGACCTGGAGAATCGAAAAATGGAAAAACAAGCACATGTTGCTACTAAAAAAAAAAAAAGACTCTTTGGCATATTCTTTTATACATGAAAAATATAGGTTTTGAAACATGTTGAAAATATTTCTTTTTTTTTTCACTCGCTTATAACTTTGTAGATGAAGTTTTTCCATAAAATAAAAGCTAGGAAAACTATAAGCAGTGCTGTATACATTTACTCGCCTGGTATTGTACAGGGACATCATTTTATTTTTACTAACATTCCTAATATTAACCTGGCTATATACCTTTGGATCAACGATCAAGAACCGGAAACCCCCTTCCACGACTAGAGTTCGATGATACTGGCGTAATATACAAACAAATCACCTTACTAGGTATAGAGGGGAAGAAAAGTACTTCATCCATTTACGTAAACTAGGAAATATCGCGATTTTGAGTTTGATCATTTTCATTAGGTTTTTGTTTAATCAAAATACAGTACATTATTAACAATGAGTGTTTTTACTCACGAACTGAGCTTTCCATTCGGACATATTCATTACGCAGTGTATATTATAC
Organism: Periplaneta americana; assembly: GCF_040183065.1. NCBI lineage: Eukaryota > Metazoa > Arthropoda > Insecta > Blattodea > Blattidae > Periplaneta > Periplaneta americana. Next base: position 33,044,870 of record NC_091124.1, on the reverse strand, counting down.
TGTCTACAGCACATTAGCGTACACTATAGAGAATGATGTTAAATTGAAAAATAATCATAATATGGATATTTATACACATTTTTTAAAATGGTGGCCGTTCATTTCGATACAGGCTTCAGTTCTAATGCGCATATTATCTCACTATAGACTTTGTACGTAATTCCAATTACCAGGTTGAAATAATTCTGTACCTACTCTATAAAAGAGACCTTACGTACTGTAAATTCAATCTTCATTTCTGCCCGATCCGAAAAGAAAATTACTCAAACATGCTATGTACTGTCCATCAAAGTGGTTACGTCGCAGCGTCGTAGAAAGGGAGGAAATCACGTGACAGTTAATTACTTAACGAGGCCCTTTTATTTAAGTTATTTTAAACAATTGTATGGTTATAATATTACATAGACGTCCAATTCCTAACAGAAATTAATGTTCTCAGAAAAGAGCTAAGACAGCCCAGCCACTAGCATTTACAGAGAGCGAATAGAAACAGGTGGGGGAAACCGGGATGCGACGTAGGCAAATGGAAAATGATGCAATATTGAAAGCTCTTTCGTCACTGGAAAACGCGAACATATTTTTGGAATGTACTGTTTACTATGACCGTAAGGCTACTATGACTGTATATGCTGTCTTGGTTCTGTGTGGGAGACGGTTGAACTTCATTAGTAGAAGGGGTGGGAGTGAATTACATTAAAAAACTCAGGTACAATAAAAATTGAAGTAAAAATAAAATGTTGTCCCTGTACATTTCAATAATAAATATCTTAATACAAATTTGAGGAACTCCAGTGAGTAACAAAATCCGGTTTCGTAAGTCAGTTGTAAGCCTAACTGCTGGTAGGATTGTGAATATGGTCAAGGCGAAGTCAACTACATGCAAGCTCGCAAATTGCAAACTGCGGATCACAATGCACGCAGTTTCTCTCATGGAATGCGCACTTAGCTCGCGCTTTGCGTCCAAATTAGCTTACATTGTATTGCATGTTGCATTACACGTTCCGTTCGCGTAACCTGCACTCAGCTATAGACTACGTAAACGTCTTCGCTATCTTTTATTACACTCGATTTCTACGGACTTAAAGTGACTTTATGTATTGTGGGTCTTAATTATAATATCGTGTCGTTACTGGAAGTTCACTTATAAATCGACCTAAGCTAACTTGATATTATAGGAGATAAGCAACATTTTCTTATGACCTGTTAGAGATATTATGGATGTAAAATGTTGTAACATATACCCTCTGTTATATCTAACAATTGTATTATTGTAGGAGAAGATAAATATCAATATTAAGGCACGTACAGAAGAATTACAGAAACACATACTTAGTGATCAATAATAATAATAATAATAATAATAATAATAATAATACTAACTTAATGGCTTTTAAGGAACCCGGAGGTTCATTGCCGCCCTCACATAAGCCCGCCATTGGTCCCTATCCTGAGCAAGATTAATCCATTCTCTATCATCATATCTCACCTCCCTCAAATCCATTTTAATACTACCTTCCCATCTACGTCTCGGCCTCCCTAAAGGTCTTTTTCCCTCCGGCTTCCCAACTAACACTCTATATGCATTTCTGGATTCGCCCATACGTGCTACATGCCCTGCCTATCTCAAACGTCTGGATTTAATGTTCCTAATTATGTCAGGTGAAGAATACAATGCGTGCAGTTCTGCTTTGTGTAACTTTCTCCATTCTCCTGTAACCTCATCCCTCTTAGCCCCAAATATTTTCCTAAGCACCTTATTCTCAAACACCGTTAACCTATGTTCCTCTCTCAAAGTGAGAGTCCAAGTTTCACAACCACAAAGAACAACCGGTAATATAACTGTTTTATAATTTCTAACTTTCAGATTTTTTGACAGCAGACTGGATGATAAAAGCTTCGCAACCGAATAATAACAGGCATTTCCCATATTTATTCTGTGTTTAATTTCGTCCCGAGTATCATTTATATTTGTTACTGTTGCTCCATGATATTTGAACTTCTCCACCTCTTCAAAAGATAAATTTACAATTTTTATATTTCCATTTCGTACAATATTCTGGTCACGAGACATAATCATATACTTTGTCTTTTCGGGATTTACTTGCAAACCTATCTCTCTCTCTTTACTTGCGTCCAGTAAAATTCCCTCATTTTCCCTAATCGTTTGTGGATTTTCTCCTAACATATTCACGTCATCCTCATAAACAAGCAGCTGATGTAACCCGTTCAATTCCAAACCCTCTCTGTTATCCTGGACTTTCCTAATGGCATACTCTAGAGCAAAGTTAAAAAGTAAAGGTGAGAGTGCATCTCCTTGCTTTAGCCCACAGTGAATTGGAAACGCATCTGACAGAAATTGGCCTATACGAACTCTGCTGTACATTTCACTCAGACACATTTTAATTAATCGAACTAGTTGCTTGGGAATACTCAATTCAATAAGAATATCATATAAAACTTCTCTCTTAACCGAGTCATATGCCTTTTTGAAATCTATGAATAACTGATGTACTGTACCCTTATACTCCCATTTTTTCTCCATTATCTGTCGAATACAAAATATCTTGTCAATAGTTGATCTATTACGCCTAAAACCACACTGATGATCCCCAATAATTTCATCTACATATGGAGTTAATCTATAATAATAATAATAATAATAATAATAATAGTAATAATAATAATAATAATAATAATAATAGATACATTATTCAGCGTGGCAATTAATATTTCTATATACTCCTAATTGAACCGTTGAGCAAAGTAAACATATTACATTTTGTCCGACAGAACAACAAAAAAAAATTCTCCTTCTCATTCTTTACGAAACCACCTCGTCTTATTGCTTGTAGAGACAGAGTTTGTAGAGCGACATGATACCGCCACGACTTGCCTTCAGTACGTGAATAAAAAAAACAGCAATGCACAGGAAACTCCTCGTACCTGTTTGAATGTCTGTGATTATATGATGTAATCACGACACCCGCTTTGGTCACCGCTGCCTTAAAGGATCCCCATAGCAAGTACGTCTTATAATAATAATAATAATAATAATAATAATAATAATAATAATAATAATAATAATAATAAACAACTATAATTGGTTTGTTTACTATTGCTTCTGTGTGGTGTTCACGTGATGGCGCCCGAAGTGTGCTAATGACACAGTAAAGAGACAAGACGGCAACACGAACGAGCGCTCGATACATTCCACTCCGCTCGTCGAACCCTCCACAGCCAAGTATCGACTCGTAAAGTACCCGCGAACGAGTTTTATCGCACGGCAAAATATACACCGTGGTACATAGTACGTACTGGGCAGGAACTATAACTAATATTTTACATGAACTTGTAGGGACTGAATTATGCGTAATCTCCTCCTTACAGATTTCTTCTTCACACGAGATAAGATTTGTCTGCGGTTAAATAATTTTCGTTCCACATTAATTGTTATAGTCCCGTCGCTCTTATTTCCGGCAGCCAATCACGTTGCAGGTCGGCTACATTTAAACGTGTGCGTCTTGTCATTCGCTGCCGATGACGTTATGCACTTCCTAAGGCTCGATAAGTACTTAATATAATCGCCTGTCATTTTGGCTCTTTCGTTGGCGTTCGCAGAAGGCACACGAGGACGTTATTTGCCGCTCATTTATTTGCTCAATTACAGTGCGTTTGATTTATTATCATAGCAGCTACGACATGATAATGTTTAACGGTACGGCAAATAGATTCTTCGTCTGGTAGCTTGGCAACGAAAGAACAAAAATGGCCAACGATACTACCTACCTAGACTTTATAGTCTTCACTTCCTACGGCGTAAGCAAAGAGGAGGAGTCACGCCGGAAATAACAGAGACGCGACTATAGTCATGTTTATTAACATTGTTTAATTTTAATATTTCAGAGAAATGTATAATACGGATCTGAGGAAGAAGAAAATAACATGATTATAGATTCTCACACCTATTCACTTATTATTTTAGAGGCCTATTTACTATTCGTTAATTATTTGTTTATTTTAGGTTTATTTTTTCATTTATTTCCTTTCTTGTCATTTCCTTTCATCCGCTTCTCTTTTTACCTTATTCACCTCCTTTTATTCTTTGTTTCTTTTTCATTTCTAGATATCTGTTTTATAATTTACTTTCTGTCGTAGTTTATCTCTTATTTTGTTTTTTCTTTCATCTCATTCCTTTCTTCCTTTCATTGTTTTATTTCTTGTCTTCTTTCTCTTATTTTCATTCGTTTTTTTTCAATTTTATTCTTTTGTTTTTATTTCTTTCCTTACCTTTCTATTCTTTCTGACATTAACATTTAAGGGGATGCGCCACTGAAAATAGTCGGATTTTGAAAAATTGTATCATTTTTTTTATTTACGCGCTAAAATGTAGCCTACGGTTTCATGAATATTTTATCTCAGTATACTTTTATATAATGGTAGAAGTTGTGTTAATGTACGAGTTATATGTAACAAAACTTTAAATTGAATTATCTAAAAAAAAATCTAAGTTTTCAACGATAAGAATTGATTTTATTTTTCAGTGGTTAAAACTAGAGTGATAAAACTTGGCATGCTTATTCATTAATATCTCTGTTCTGAAATGGAGCATTTGATTTGTTATATTTAGAATAGTTTTATTGTTAGACTAGCCGTACCCGTGCGCTCCGCTGCACCCGTTAGAAATAAATATAAAGTAATTATATAATTAAAATAGGACATTTGATTCAGGGAACATTCGTGTTTGATAGAAGGATAAATCGTTTAATATATTACTTAATTTAAATTGCATCCAAATAATTAAAATGCGATCATTTTGGTCCAGAGACACTCATTTGGTGCAATGACAATTGCTTTAACATGTTTCTTAATTTTTATTACATGCAACCATATTTTAATGAAGATTGACATTATTTAGATTTAATGTGTATATTTTATTTTACTTCTTATATTATATAATGGTAATAACTTAATTTTAACCCTTGTATTCTACGTATTCAGTAAATGGCGCTTGGCCCACTATGGTTCTGAACCCTTCAAATAACTTAAATTATATTATATAATATTACATATTATATTATATTATATTATATTATATTATATTATATTATATTATATTATATTATATCATATTATATCATATTATATATTATATCAGAAGTTACTGTAATAACATTATAGCATTATGTCCATCTAGAGAAACTACACTTTCCAATGGTGAAATAATAATTAATCATACACATCGGTTAATTAAGCTTCCGATATTACTTCATACAAACACAGAAACATTCTCAGTACGCTATCTTTCATAGCTTTTGATTGTTGCTGTCCAAGGCCTCTTATAGACGAAGTCATTTGTTTTTTAATTCATTACACGGCCTTAGATGGCAGTTATTTTAATTTTAAAACTCATTTTTCTCATTAAATATCAGTCCTATCAAAATTTTCAAGGAGTAAAACTTATCGCAAATTATTTTTAAAGAAACTTTTGTTGTGTAACATTTTTCACAAAAATCAATAATAAGCGAGATATTTCGATTTATTTAATTCAGACCCCCTTATAACCTCCCTTTTAAATAATGTATTTTGAATGCCATATAGCCTAAAATCTAAGTTACAACGAACTTAATTTATATTCCAATTTTCATCGAAATCCGTTCAGCTATTATCGTGTGAAAAGGTAACAAACATACAGACAGACAGACAGACAGACAGACAGACAGACAGACTGACATACAAACAAAAATTTCAAAAAAGCGATTTTCGGTTTCAGGGTGGTTAATTATATATGTTAGGACCAATTGTTTTTGGAAAATCGAAAATTACCAGAAACATTTCGGCTACAGATTTATTATTAGTATAGATAATTATACGTAAAGCAGTATTTTATTTTTTTTTACTAGCCGTACCCGTGCGCTCCGCTGCACCTGTTAGAAATAAATATAAAGTAATTACATAATTAAAATAGGACGTTTGATCCAGGGAACATTCGTGTTTGATAGAAGGATAAATCGTTGAATTTGTTACTTAATTGAAATTGTATTTAAATAATTAAAATGCGATCATTTTGGTCCAGAGAGCACTCATTTGGTGCAATGACAATTCCTTTAACATGTTTCTTATTTGTTATTACATGCAACCGTAGTTTAATGAAGATTGACATATCATTTAGTTTTAATGTGTAAACTTTATATTACTTACTATATGTTTCCATTGAATTATAGTAATAACTTAATTTTAACCCTTGTTTTCTACGTCTTCAGTAAATGGCGCTTGGCCCACTATGGTTCTGAACCCTTCAAATAACTTAAATAGTGATACAGCATATATAGTGATATGTAATTATATTTCTTTCTTTCGAAAATGTAAGAATTCACGATCTCCTATGTACTATTGCCATGAAATGAATAAATGTGTTTTTTCTTCCTACTCAAAAATTTTATATTTTGCACATAGGAGTTACTGCAGGAACAACAACGCTATAATCTGAGGCGGCGGTAAAAATGTATTATATTGTTATTTTAAAAGTCTTGTATATCCTTAAATATCAGTCCTATCAAAATTTTGCATAGAATAAAACTTATCGGAAATCATTTGTAAAGAAACTTTTGTTATGTAACATTTTTTTACAAAAAGCAATAATAAGCGAGATATTTCCATTTATTTAATTCAGGTCCCCTTATAACCCACCTTTTAAATAACGTATTTTGAATGTCATATAGCCTAAAATCTAAGTTACAACGAACTTAATTTATATTCCAATTTTCATCGAAATCCGTTCAGCCATTATTGCGTGAAAAGGTAACAAACATCCAGACAGACAGACAGACATACAAACAAAAAGTCAAAAAAGCGATTTTCGGTTTCAGGATGGTTAATTATAACTTATATGTTAACACCAATTATTTTTGGAAAATCGAAAATTATCAGAAAAATTTCGGCTACAGATTTATTATTATTAGAGATTAATGTTTGAACATTGAAGAAATAATATTTTTTTACAAATGAACAGATTAGAGTAGGGAATTACTAGTGCTCCATTACACAGTATGCAGTGTTACCTTTAGAAATTCGAGTTTTTAAAAATAATAATTCCTTTAGAAATATGATTTTGAACAATAAAAAATAAGGTTATTTTTATGTTTATGAGAAAAGATTGAAATTTATAATGTGCGACTGATATTGATATGCATATTCAGTAAAAATTTTCGCTCTCTATAAAAAAATGTGGATTTTAGAAATTTCAATAGCACATCGCCTTAACTTTTTTTTCGATTCCTTCGTTTCTTTCTTTTCTTTTGCTTTCTTTGTTTATTTTTGTTTACCTGTCTCTTTGTCCGTCTTTCATTCTGTCTTCCTGATTTCCTTTGTTTTGCAGTCCTTTCTTTTTCGACTAGTACAGTATACTTTCAGAGACACCGTAGGCAAGTTATACCATCCTAACAGTCAGACAGAGTGAATACATTAGCGTCTGGCTTATGCAAGCTGCAACTCAAATGAAATAATTGTCTGATGCAGACTATGAAATAAGCGAACTTGAATCTCCTTCTCTAATTAATTCAGTATTAAAATTAGTTCGCCAGAACTCCAGATAACAACTGTTTGTATTCCGGAAAGTCGATAACAAGACAAAAAGGAACGAATGTACAGTACCTACGTGTTTTGCATTGAAGCGAACTGAACTGGGTGCAGGATAGTACGCAACTTTCCACGTAACTAACAGCGAAGATGAGGGTGTCTACCCATTTGATATGCAGAATATATTCATGGCGTAGTATTTCAAAGTAATGGCAGATAATTTCTTGTTGTCAGTGTACACAGCGCTCTGTTTTGAAACCAAGTTTTTTCTGCAGTCTTCAAAACTTCTGTTTATTTCGAAATCATCGTCATCGTCATCATCATCATCATCATCATTATCATCATCATTGTCACGTTCATAGGCAAATACATTAGAAAATCTCCAACTCAACGTAAACTTTTGAAATTGTAAGAGAATGTTATTGCCACTGGTGGAAACTACATTTCACGGTGTTAGAGGTATTCATTAGGCCTATATCAACAACATTGACTCATTCATAGCTTTCACTGTAAACCCAGCATTATCCAATGTTTCCTATTTTCTGTCTTCCTCTTAGTCTCTTCATATGATCCATAGGCCTATAGGCCTTCTTCTGCTCCGAAGCTTTCTCCCTTTCACCATTCCTTCCAGTGCATCCTTCAGTAGGCTGTTTCTTCCTTTTCCTCTTCCTGCTCAGTTTCAGCATCATTCTTTCTTCACCCATTCTTTTCAACACAGCTTCATTTCTCATTCTGTCTGTCCACTTCACACGCTCCATTCTTCTCCATAGCTATCTGCATTTCAAATGCTTCTAGTAGTTTCTCTTCACTTCGCCTTAATGTCCATGTTTCTGCCCCAACAATATTGTTATTATTATTATTATTATTATTATTATTATTATATTATTTATTACTACCAGTGGTATTAGTATTTTAATATGACTTTCCAAACGTGTAGCGCGTAATGAATATTATCAACAGTAATCTCACTAGAGGTTTTGATTTATCTAGGGAAAATCAAAACTTGAGTGGGATTTAAGTGACTATTGATTAGAAGAAAGTATATAAAGATTAGAAGAAATAAAGTACCCTAATACGATAAAATATTAATTGGCACACTGAAATTCTTTTTCACTAATGTTAGCTTTAGCAAAACGTTTGAACGGAGCCGCCATTTTCAGTTTACTGTCTATGCTGTAAACGAATGACGATCGCAAAGCATATTTTATAGTACCGTAAAGAATTTTCAGTTTGAAATGTTGACAAACAAAGAAGCAAATGCTAGGGTAGTGATAAAAACAAAGAATTGTTAGGGAAGCGATACAATTGTGCGATAAGCAGCCGCGATTGGCTGAAAGACGTCCTTTCGTACCGTTTTATTGATCAAAAGTAGTCTGACGTAGTAAAAGTGTAATAGTTTTAATGAAAATGTTTCACCACAATATGCATCCCACATGATTTTTGATTTAACATATGCATATAAATATAAAGGTTGAACATTAAGATGACAGCACATTCCCTCTGCTACCCGATCTTTTCATATCAACTGTCTGTATCTAATATTCACACTTGGAAGTTCGTCAGTGTCGATCTGGTTGGCGAGTTGGTATAGGGCTGGCCTTCTATGCCCAAGGTTGCGGGTTCGATCCCGGGCCAGGTCGATGGCATTTAAGTGTGCTTAAATGCGACAGGCTCATGTCAGTAAAAGAACTCCTGCGGGACAAAATTCCGGCACATCCAGCGACGCTGATATAACCTCTGCAGTTGCGAGCGTCGTTAAATAAAACATATCAACAGTTCGTCAGTTTGCTGCATTGGGGCCGTAATGTTGTTAGATATGTTCCGATGAGAGTGATGGCAAAATATTGCTCGTGTCTCACTTCCTGAGCTGTTTATTTGCGGGGCAAGACGCGGAGGAGGAGAGTGGGAGGTCTTGTGTACCGCATGTGCCTACTACCCTACGTTCAACATATCGGACTTTTTAGGATTCCTGTCGTCAGCTATAGAGCAAGATCAGCCATGAACAGGCGAATGTATGGGCTATCCTTGTAGTATTATTATTATTATTATTATTATTATTATTATTATTATTATTATCGGTAGTTTCATGTTATTATTTTCGTAACATTTATATATTTTTATAGTATCCACTAAGTATAAAATAGTCACCGGAGCAGCTCAGTCGACTAAGGCGCTTGCCTATCGATTCAGAGTTGCGCACAGGAGGGGATTCGATTCCCGCTTGGGCTGATTACCTGATTGGATTTTTTCCGAGGTTTCCCCCAACCGTAAGGCGAATGTCAGATAATTTATGGCGAATCCCCGGCCTCATCTCGCCAAAAACCATTTCGCTATCACCAATCCCATCGATGCAATACAACCTAGTAGTTGGTACAATGTCGTTAAATAACAAAGTAAAAAAAAAAAGTATGAAATAAAATTTAAAATCACATAGGGCTCACGGAACCCCGGAACATACTTTGAGAAACGCTGCTCTATGGTAATTCAGCAGTTGTCCAGACATAACGAAGAGTGGCCTAGTGTGTACTTACATTTTCGGAAATCGCCATCAGAGATAATAGCGATAGTGGTAACCACGATTAGAGTATCCAGTATTATAAACAGTAAAGACCCTTGCAATGACATAGGATAATGTTTTCAGAACATGTAATATGCTGCCATGCCGCACGCTGCAGCTGCCGTGACGGTCCGAGCAGACCTAAAAAGAGTGGTTATAAGCACTAGGGAGCTCTCGGCTCAGGACGTGAGTCACGGGCAGTACCAGATATTATAAATACCCATTATTTACAGTTTGTCAGTTTTATGACTTTGATATTATTATTATTATTATTATTATTATTATTATTATTATTATTATTATTATTATTATTATTATTATTGAAATATAAAATTGCCTATTTTGTATAGGCGATTTAAAATTTTAATTGGAGACATATTAACCACTTTTGTTCAGCTGGTCAGTGATTAGATGTTGGCGATCCTGTTATGTGATGAAACTGATTATACACCTTGTATCATAAGAGTTAAACCTCCCTGCTCTCAACCGGGTTTAAACAGGTTTTGTTTGGATCCTGAGTCAAGTGGGCAGAAGACTTTTGTTGTTTGTGTTGTAACTTAACACAAACCTTTTCGAGCCGTCATGGCGTTTCATCCAGCCAGCATTCCGCTTGAATAAAGATGCAGTTGCGAGAACAATAAAGCGGGTGTCGTGCCTCATCACCATACCGGCTCAAGAGGCCCCCAGATTCATGACCTACTCCGGCAGAGTGTTTCGTGCGGCTGCTGAAGTTTCCGATTGCCGCTGTAATAATACGAATTGCTGCTATCGCGGCTTCCGTGATCAAACACAGAAATGCTGGCTGGGATCGAAAGCTTATTATTTATACGATAACAACCTGAATATTAACGAGCTATGCCATCCTGATGCTGCTCCACATTGCTCTGCAGCAGATGTCAAGGTCTTGTTCATGTATGTAATTCAGTGCACTGCAGTAGATTGGGAAGATAGCACTAGCACACTGTCCGGAACTAAATGAACTTATCTACCGATATATAAGATTTAAGTAAAATGTAAAAATCTTTTCTTTGTTTCTTTTTTTATTTGAAACGTCAAAATGTAATAGTAATATGCGTTACAAGAGCGGTATGTTGACGTTTTCATATTCGAGGAAAAGATTGAAAAAGCGAAACGTAGTTGAGCTCGTGTATCGTACATTATTTTGTGCGAATATTGTTTATTACATACCTGAAAGAGGAATTTCTAATTAGTTGCAATGAAATCTCCATCTTGGTTTCTGTTCAATGATGGCAACTTTGGAAAACAAATATATCTATCTTCAACATTGTTCCTATAAAATGTTCTCTGTGTTTACTATACTCCAGCAGGCCGTGATATACGTCTGTCTTTTTTTTCCCCCAGTCTATAAATGCGAACTTAAAACAAACGGTAAGGTTATGTAATGATTTATTTTTCATTTTAATATTTTAACAATATTATTTATATAACATATTGCAGTAATAACATCGGCATCTGGAATCTTGTTGATTTTTTCACGGCTTCCTTAATGTTACTTGCATTACAAATGCAGTAACTTTTGTGGTGTTGTAGAGTTTACTTAATTTTTGCAAATATTTAAAAACAATAATTAACAGTGCAATTTAGGTGAAATTGCAGTGGTAAGTTTCCAATTTATAATTATTACTATGATAAACGTCTCTAAAAATAATATGTTAAAAGCCTAAAGCAGTAAAATGAATATGGCGCTTAAGCGGTAAGAAGAGGGAAATTGTTATGTGTGTTAGGTTGGGAATACTGAATGTGGTATTTCACACTTACCGCTTATTTGTTTTGTGCGGAAGGCAAGCAAATACGCACGATCTCGCACAAAAATCTTTTCTTCCTTTCTTTTTTTATTTGAAACGTCGAGGGTGAAATGGATAAAACGTTACGGAAATTTCATCATCTGACATCAGTAGCTTATTAACCAATATATCAGATTTAAATAAAATGTAAAAATCTTTTATTTCTTTTATTCTTTCTTTCTTTTTTATTTGAAACGTCGAGGGTGAAATGGATAAAACGTTACGGAAGTTTCATCATCTGATGTCAATAGCTTAGTAACGATGAGTAGGGTGCTAAAAATGGGAAAATATTAATTTTTTATGTGCTAAAAATCGGGAAAATATGTGACAAAAAAGGAAAAATATTTAATTATGTTTCAATTATGTTATAAATAATGTGCAGTAACCGCCGTGTAAATTATGCTGCTCGCCAACTGCTGAAGAATTACAGTACACAATGAGATTCATCCTCAAGTTGTCCATCATAAATGACTGACGATTATCGCGGAACACTGCCTTATACTGGGAAAAAGAGCGCCCTGGCCATCGAGAAACAACATGCACTCCCTAGAGACATATTTTGATTGTTCATTTATTTATTTTATTATTTAAATTTAAATATACAGAATATAATTACAACAATAGAAATAGAAATAAAATAATACAATCAATATGAAAAAGAAAATACAATAATATTAACAAAATTTGAGGACCGCTCGTGTTCGGTCGCAGTTCAGATATATTATAAATAGGCCTATAAGAGAATATACAAAATAAAATAAAATAGGAACTAAATTAAAATTACAGCTACAGTGAAATTATATAATATATATATTTTTTATTTAAGTAGGTTATTTTACGACGCCTTATCAACATCTCAGGTTATTTAGCGTCTGAATGAGGTGAAGGTGATAATGCCGGTGAAATGAGTCCGGGGTCCAGCACCGAAAGTTACCCAGCATTTGCTCAAATTGGATTGAGGGGAAAACCCCGGAAAAAACCTGAACCAGGTAACTTGTCCCAACCGGGATTCGAACCCGGGCCACCTGGTTTCGCGGTTAGACGCGCTAACCGTTACTCCACAGGTGTGGACTATAATATAATATATTAATATAAGAGCAATATATAAAATAAAATAGGAACTAAAATTAAAATTACAGCTGCAATGAAATTATATTAATATAATATTAACATAGAGAAGAATAATATCGTACGTGAATAAAGTAGGACGATTTATGAGAAAAATATATATTCCGAAATTATAGAATACAAATATAATGTAGGCTGATTAATTCATACACATAGGCTATAAATTTAGGCCTATTTAATCAAATTGAAAACATTAACGAACCAACTCGAATTCGGGTTCGCTGATAGGAAACGAAAACAGAGCCATTTGATTATGAAATTATAATTGGTTCCTGAATCAGCGTTAAGATAACTTACAAGGCACTCCTAAATGACACATCAGTGTTTATGTGTGTTAGTTACAGTACAATTTTTAGTAGTGACAGCTCTTATCGCTTGTGGTGAGAGAGCAGACTGCAGTTCCAGAGGTCCACAGATAGGCAATTCCGAAAAACAGTTGACAGCTGTTACGCCTAAGCAACCACACTGGACATTCGGGTGATGATTATTCTGAAATGGGACTTTTATCGAAAATTATTTGATGAAAACTTAATTTTTATGTGTTTTATGTGAATATTTAAAATATTTTTAAATATTCACATAAAAAATTTCAAATGTGAAACAAAATTTAAAATATATTCTCAGGTGACCTTAACCGAAACTTAAAACACAATTACGAGTTTCTATTATCTTCTCAGTCCTGTTGTAGAGTATACTATACATAATTTTCTTTTAAATTGTTTGCAGTATCTTGGATAATTTTGAAAAATTTTTAAAATTAAATTTAAATTGTTTGCAGTATCTTGGATAATTTTGAAAATTTTTAAAAATTAAATTTGATAGAAATGAAGAATATCACTTTTGCAACATTTCTATACCAGAATTATAAATTAAAATTTAAAATTTTAGGGTCTCAAAAGTCAAAATTGCCCCAAAATTTGATTTTCTGTGAAGACTTGAGTTGGGATTTTTGGAACTCCAGAACGATTATGGGATCGATTTTTGTTCAATTTTTTTTAAATATAAATTCGGGACTGAAGAGGTTAAAGTGCAAATAAAATATTTATTTACCTAAGAATCCTAGCCCTAGTAATGAACTACGTCACTCTATTCCAGCGATTCCCAATCGACGGCCCGCGGGTCATATGTGGCAAAACATTAGTGACCACAAAAAGAAGCCTAATCAGATGATGTAGTTTGCCAAAAAAAGGTTGATTGCAAAACTATGAAGTAGATGGAATTCTTATGATATTTTCCGAAATGAACATTTTGTCAGCGAAAGTGACTTGGCAAACATTTTAGTATTCTCACAGATGAATAATATTCCTGAAGAAGTAAAAGCAGTGTTATTGACATAAATCAAGATTGCTTACAATATACAGGGTGAACAGTAAGTAATGTCGTTAATTTCAGTGACTTATTCTTTGATAATATTAAAAACAGGAACGTTTAATACAATTTTGCTCTTTTTTGCTTCCTTTTTGAGATAAAAATTGTGTTATATGAAATATTCCATAGCGTGTTTTGGGAAAATCATTGATTTAATTTCCAATATACACAGTCAAGTCCACACCTGTGGAGTAACGGTTAGCGCGTCTAGCCGCGAAACCAGGTGGCCCGGGTTCGATTCCCGGTCGGCGCAAGTTACCTGGTTGAGGTTTTTTCCGGGGTTTTCCCTCTACCCAATATGAGCAAATGCTGGGTAACTTTCGGTGTTGGACCCCGGACTCATTTCACCAGCATTATCACCTTCATCTCATTCAGACGCTAAATAACCTAAGCTGTTGATAAAGCGTCGTAAAATAACCCACAATTTAAGAGAACCGTGTATTATGATGATAAATGATTGAAAGAATTTTAGTTTTGTTCTTTAAATGCGCAGAAATTTGAACGAAACATTGTAAAATTATTTTCTTTATGCAAAAGAGTTTCCACTTTTGGATTTATGTAAGAAATAGAGCAAGAGAATGTAAATTTAATTACTTTAAAAATATTATTATGAATTAGATGTTTATTGGTAGATGTAACAAAAAATTACAATTACAAATATTTGGACAAACAGCGAGGAACACATAATCGCGGTCGATGGATTCGGCGTGACGCAAACACAAGTGGTCGCCTTTTTTTCGAGACGGAAATGATAACGAAAGGGGAATTTTTAATGATTTCGGTGGAATTACGAGGGAAAAACTGGAGAACCTTGAAAGAAAAACCCTCGCAACCTAGATTTTTTTTCACAACAAACAACACCTTCACCGAGATATGAACTCGGGTTGGCTGTCGTCGTAAGCCAACACTCTGCCAATTGAGATACCAAATTAGCGGAAAAAATTGATAATTGGACCGAAATGACTAAATATTTTAAGTTTAAGTGTGATGTTTTAATATTTGGGGCATTTAATGAAAACTCGCAGGTCAGTTAAGTCTATATTTAGAACTCGTGCAATAAAGCGTGGTTTATTGGATGCGTGCGAGGTAATCCTAACACAGTATAACTAGAGGAAGTTTCGAGGAGCCCGACTTCCGTTCCTTAACAATTCAGCAGCTTCAGTATCCTAATTCTGTTTCACGAAGATATCTAACAAGGTCAACGATATGGTAATCAGCTGGGATGTATGAATTCTGTGCTGTGTGGATATTTAATGAAGTGGACAGCAATGACTTCATTCTCTAAGTTACTTCAAAGCAGATGACATGTTTGCCCATCTTGTATATAGGCCTGCTATTGTAATGAATAGTACTCGCATGTCGTTACTTGATGTACGATGTTATTCCAGATTAGAATGGACCTTACTTTATACGCTAAGGCAGCGATCATCAGCACAATGCACCCTCTGGCTAGCGTCCTTTATCCGGGGATAAGATATTGCATTATCTGCACGTTCATATCGTCATTAATAGAGATGTAGTGTAGTGCTACATAAGATGGCAAAAAACAGATGTCGAAAAAGCTTATTGTGTTTTGAATGCGCACGAACGGGAGCCATTGTGACAGTCCACACCACATTTTCACTTGGATGTTCGACAGTACCTGTCACAACGTTGGATCCGGCGTGCAGCAAACAATTCACCAATGTTGGTCTGGCCTCCGCGATCGTCGGACCCTGCGACTTCTTTTTTTGGGGGGGGGGATACATTAGAGACTCCGTGTATGTCCCCTCCTCCCATCATCTGACCTGAGTGACTTGAGGCGAAGAATCGAAGCAATAGTGCAATTAGAGTCTGTGTGATGTATCTTGTCTCACTGTGAAAAGAGAGAGAAAGGAGATGTCTTACTTCGTCTGTATTGTTATGGCAATGGGGGGTTGGAGCGATGCCGTCCATCCATCCAGTGGCGGAAGGGACTAGTTGATACATTCTGTAGCGCAAAATGAAATAACAAAATATCTCTCTTCGCACTATGTAGTTCCGTCACTGAGCTTGTCTTTCAGGAAACTGAGTTCCGGCAGCCTGTACAATAACAAGGTTTTGAAAGGAATCCTGAAAATTTACAACCCTCCTATAATCTCCACCCTCATTTGAAGGGACTTGGTTTTATTGCTACTGAGACAAGATAAACCTTACCAGGTATAACCGAGGACCATTGTTGCCAGTTGGACAGAAATTCCGTCAAAACTGACGGAATTTCAACGTAACTGACGGGAAAAGAATGACTTTGACGGGTGTTGGATTTTCTGACGGAATTTAAAATTTATATCGTCTTTTGACTTTTTTTTAGTTGCTGTCATTTTAATTGTTTAATTTTTTGGGGGATTTTACTTTTTATTTGAAGAGCTCTGGTTGTGCCGTACCATGTTAAAGAATCCTCTGTATCAGATTTCCTCGTAATCAAGCCAGAAGTTGACGAATTATTATTTTATTCAATATTGGTAAGTTGTGTTAAAATTTGCTTTTCATTTGTATATAGATATATTTAATGGGTATTTTTTTTTATTTTGACGGATTCCTAGGTGTTAGACTGACGAGGATACAATTTGTGTTGGCAACACTGCCGAGGACAGTCACCAACGGGAGTCGTACTGAACACTTGTAATGCAGATAAAAAAAAATCTTGGACAGTTAATGTGTTGTTTCAGGCCAATAAAGTTGTTTCAATTTTGTTAACTTTTGAATAAATCAGTATTACTTCTGCACCATCCTTTTTGTATTATTCATGCAAGGAAGTAAGTTCATCCTACTAGCAAACACTGTATCAATATATTTATCTAACCCGTTATTAAACACGTGACGTCAGAATAGTGTAACATGACTCATTACCGCTACTAAGCAACTGACGTCAGATGTTGATATTTTTGTAAATTTTTGTAATTTCACACTCCAGCATAAACGTTTCACACTGATCCGTTGCTAATCAAGTGACGTTAGGATAGTGTGATGCGTTCTTAAGCAACTGACGTCAACCTTGGAATTCTCGTAACATTTTATTAATTTGACATTCCAGCGTAAACAGTTCGCGTTGAAACATTTACAGCGTCTGCATTCAATTTTATGAAATATTTTCTCAACTTTATTTTGCGTATTGTTGAGGATATATTTCACAATATGGTGGTGATCCCTGTGATAGAACATGAAGATCGTAAAACAAATATGCTGATTGTAAGATGTTACAAATTGCGACATGATAGAAGATAATAAAAGCTGAAGAATGTAACTTTATCCATGTTGATTTCCATATTCGTGTCGAACTACCCTGCCCAGCAGGCAGTACGGTCTAATTGAGCTGGAAACATTAAGGAATTAGGGTGTAACATTTTTATTGGGAAACGTAATTAATATTGCACCCTCTCTTTCTATAATTGTCTTCCGACCCAATTCTGGTGCGGATGCCTTCCGCCGCACAGTCTTATCGGCCGCAAGGCGGAACCTTGACCTTGCGATAACAATCATCTTTCTCTTGCACTTAGGTTTAATGTTTGGTTCTTTCCGTTGTAGGACAGCGATCAGGGTTATGGATTTCTTGTTGTTGATATTTAGTCTTTTCTTTTTGCTCTTTCCCATCTGATAAAAGAGTATCGGAAAATTTAGGAAGTTCGTCCACGAGGCGTCGCTTCATAGATTCGTCTTAGACGCGATATCGCTTGCTTGAAGATTTTTATGCAGCGGCTAGTGTTATTAATGAGTTTTTTACTAGAGATGAACAACAATCGAGAAAGCAAGACTAACAGCGCCCGCAAAGCCGAAAACCCGCACGACAATGTTGTATACGTCTCGTCGTTGACGTAAAGACTGCTTGTGAGTGTTTCGAGACGTCAAGATTGATCGCTCCCGAAGTCCCGAACGTCAACAGCCTTGAATCGCCACAGTTGTTTATACCTGACTGAACTTTTATCTACTTCAGCAACTGTTATATATGTATAAACAATCAAGTAGCCTATGTGAAACATCATCTCTACCTTTCAGTGTATAATAATCCGTTCCCCAATCTTTATTTAATTGCTAGGCCCTTATTAAAAGGCTAGGAATTTTCTTTTCATATGTTTGAGATCAAGTGTGCAATCTCAAGTAAAGAGATATTAACGTTATGTTTTATGTTCCTTAGAAATGGAAATTTATTTGATAACTAGCCGTACCCGTGCGCTCCGCTGCACCCTTTAGAAATAAATATAAAGTAATTACATAATTAAAATAGGACATTTGATCCAGGGAACATTCGTGTTTGATAGAAGGATAAATCGTTTATTATGTTAATTTAAATTGTATTTAAAAATTAAAATGCGATCATTTTGATTCAGAGACCACTCATTTGGTCATAAAAATTATTTTAGGAAATACAGGAAACGAATGCCTATCAAGTTTTTTGTGCATAAGAAGCTATTTTAATCTTACCTGTCCTGGATTCACTCAGAAGTTACTGTAATAACATTATAGCATTATGTTCATTTAGAGAAACTACACTTTCCAATGGTGAATTAATAATTAATTATACAAATCGGTTAATTTAGCTTCCGATATTACTTCATACAAACAGAAACATTCTCTGTAGGCTATGTTTCATAGCTTTCGATTGTTGCTGTCCAAGGCCCCTTATAGACGAACATGAAGTTTCAAGTTTAAAACCCGAATTTTATTTCACATAAAAACACATATTTTGACAAAAAAATTATGTAAATACATATTTTCAGGAAATCTATTATAAACACACAAATCTTGGATTTCTTTTACTTAAATAATTTTTTTACAAGAACTTTTAAATATTTTAAAACTAAATCAATTATGTCAATCAGAAGTACGTTATCTTTTTAAGAATTCTTGGTTGCTTCGTGTTTCTAAGAGCTTTGTGGTGTATCCGTGATCCATTTTTGTAATAGTATCGCCTCAAGTTCTGAGAACTGCTAGGCAGTATATCAGTGTTATTATAGAGAATAAATTAACATGGACAAGGAGGAGAGATCTTGCAACAGATAATTAGGAATGTTTGTTGTTACTGAAGATGATTTCATTCCACGCTTTGTTTGTGAAACACAACAGATAAGAGCTCGGGTATGAACATTATTTAATTTAAACAAATCTCTCGCCTCTCGCTCATGTCCATCAAGTAAGGCAATACGTCTTGTTGTGATTCCCCGTTATCGGGCTTCGTCAATCGATATTCTTCAAGATATACTGAAAGATGGTTGTTTAAAAAACAATTTGGCTTTCCTATTAGCAAATCTAAGCTTTTTGTGTGACACCATAAAAAAAACTCGAAACATCCAAAAACCTGTTGTCTGAAACAAGTAGGTGCGTGCCGTGGAAATTAAACTAGACTCGCTACCAGGTTCAGAAGTACAAGTACTAAGGGACAAATTCCAGAATGTGTTTGGGAAAAACAGTGGATATAAAAAAA